>NC_059287.1:15137633-15165133 GCF_017591435.1 Portunus trituberculatus | reverse complement strand
CCCTCACACACCCATACATACACACACACTCGGGCACACACACGCACATCGACACACGTACATGCCAAGTTCTCTTTTTCCCCGCTTGTCTCTTTCAGACGGCCAGTTCAAGGTCTCTTCTCCGCCCCTGAAGGAGTGGCTGATGTGCAGTCTTGGCCTCAGGCTTCCCAAGAGTGCGTGAATTTGTTCCTCTCTCTCTGCAAGGCATTCAGTAAACATACTCACCAAAAGGAACACCAAAGCAGTGATATGTAAAGTTCAAGAGCAACTCGTCATTTGTACACGTGAACAAAGTTACATTCTACCTCCGATGACCTTAATTTTTTGTAACCTTTGACCTGACCTGACCCACACCCCGCGTTGACCCTGCTGGCCAGGTCAACAGTTCACCCTTGACCTCGTGGTGCTTGACCCCCATTGGTTGTTGTTATTGTTATAAACCGCCACTGGACATACGGAGTGCTTGGCGACGGCAATAATAATAATAATAATAATAATAATAATAATAATAATATAATCAAAGTGATGCTTAAATTTTAAATCACAAGAAGAAAAAAATTTACCATTATATAGTTTTATTGTGTGAATTTTTATATACACATTGTTGACAGTTTCTTTTATACATACAATTTTTTGACCGAGTTTTTGTGTATTTTTGGAAGATATACTTAACTATACATACCAAAAACAATTGCTCAGGTTTTCTACTGGTGTGCGTGTGTGTGTGTATAGGTTTGTGTGTTAGGCGGCAACCCAGGACAGGTTTACAGCCTTTTGAAGAATCTGGACGTCTCAAATCACACAACCAATCAGAACAGTCACACGTGTTGGCTCTGTTCCCCGGCAACCAATGAGAAGCTTTGGTTGTGTGACGTCACGGCTCACTGCTCGTCCCAAGGTGTGACTCTGATCCCGGTGTCAATAACTGCCACAACTAATCATTAGCTCTTAAGATTACCTCGTGACGCGCTCCACAACTAGTCCCTATTTGTCTTCGTAACCACCAGCCGAATTCGACCCAACATTTATCTTACTCAATCTAAGGTCACATTTGCCCATTCAATCTTTAACTGGTATTGGAACACAGCCAGCAACTCAAACTACCTACCGAGCGTCATTGTTTCCCCAGATCATTGTAAACTGGTATTTTGAAGAGTATATTTCTGGCTGTACTCAATCTAACGTCACATTTTACCCATTCAGTCGTTGTATGACATTGTAACACAGCCAGCACCCCAAACTGAGTAAACTAACTACCCAGCGTCATTGTTTCCCCAGATCATTGTAAACTGGTATTTTGACGAGTATTTTTCTGGCTATACTCAATCTAACGTCACATTTTGCCCATTCAGTGTTTGTCTGGTATTGTAACTCAGCCAGCGATCCAAACTGACGTCACATTGTCCTTGAAAGTCGTGTGAAGGAAGTTTTTAGCGTCGTTTTTTCCCCAGATAATTGTAAACTGGTATTTTCTCAAGAGTCAACAACCTAATTCATCGTATTTTTCTAACGATCTATTTTGCCCAAGTAACCGTGAAGCAAAGTACCCCAATCTGCGTCACATCCTCCCTCAGCCAATCATAAACTTCTACTGTGACAAGAACCCTCAAGCTAATCTTAACGTCGCATTTTCTTCACCAATCTTGATCCAATCTTTGTCACATTTTGCTCAGATCGTAAACCGGTAAATTTAACATTACATTTCTTCCAATCAATCACAAACTGGTGTGACGCGAACCAGCAGCACATTCACGTCACGTTTTGCCCAGCTAATCCTGTGCAATCCAATCTGTGTCAGTCTCCCAATCAAAAGCTAGTAACCAGTAATAACAGTCAAGAGTAAGCTATCCCAAAGTCACGTGTTACCTTCTCTTCCCAAAGTTGTCATAGTCGTCTTACCTGTCTCACGTATCAGTGCAGGTAATTGGCTACACCTCTGGTTCATTTTCTCACCTACTAAGTGGAATTGAACGAAGTACGAGTCAGCGAACAATCAAATCATCTTGCAATAACGACCCTTACTTACAATCATTAGCGTTAAAGTCAAGGTTTTATCCAGTCACATTTTTTAAACCCTTGAGGTGCAAGTTCATATTAAGCACTATTATTTTTTGAAAGCATAACACGGAATATACTTCAGATTTTGTATTTTTGGGAAAGGAGAAACAGGTGTGATCTATTTTGATTGAATAGTCAAGAGAAATAAACGTTATTTTTTCTATCTCTTTCGAGTTCTTTCCCTTTTTTCCCTCCGCCTCTAAGCAATTCGTAGGAGAGTGAAAGAGAGGGAGAGAAGGAAAAAAAGGATATTGGAGGGATAGATACATTCCCTACCAGTCATTAAAAAGTAACGAATTTCTGTATTGCAACATGGAAAAAGGAAACAAATTAATGCCACTTGCGTAAGATTAGATAGAATTAAAAAAGAATAGAGAGAGAGAGAGAGAGAAGCGGTGACATTATTTTCATAGAGACTGTAAGAGAGAGAGAGAGAGAGAGAGAGAGTTTCCCAACCACACAGTAGAACAAAATAAACACAAACAGGAAACACACAACTCAGCAGAAGGAAAAGGAAAAACAAAAGGAAGAATAAGAAAGAATAAAAAAAAAAAAGTTCCCCAACAAGAGTAGTCGCCTGAGGAGACAAAAGAAGCAAAGAAAGAAAGACAAAAGAAGAATAAAGAAAACCACCGCGGAGGAACAACAACAACAAAAGGAAGTTAAGAGAGAAACATTTTTAATCAAGGCACATCTGAAAAACAAAAAAAAGAAAGAATTGAAAAGGAAGAAAACAAGAGCAAGAAACTAATACATAAACAAAGAAAAAAAAAGAGAAAAATTACAAAGAAAAGACAGGATAGAAAGAGAGATACAGAGAAATTGGTACAGACGAGAAAGTGACAAATTTACGAGGAAAAATAAGAGAAACTAGAACGAACAAACATTTTAGTTAACCACGAGGAAGAGGAAAGAAAATAAGTAAGTGACGAATATAGAACTACAAAACTCACCCAAATAAAGTAAAGAAAAGTAAACAAAGAGAAAAAAAAACCACAAACACTTCAGTCACCCACTTGAAAAAAGGAGAAGAAAACGAGAACACCTGAAGGGGAAGGAAAAACATTAATCTCCACACCGAAGGACAAAAGGAGGTGGTTCAGGATGGCGACGAGACCAGCACGCCCCCTGCCGGTGCCCCCCGTGGTGCCGCAGGACTCCCGTAGGATGATAGGAGTCCTCAGTCTTGTCATGAGGACTCTAAACTTTCCCTTCCCTCCCGAAACTGGTGAGTCTTTTTTCTCCCTCCGTCCTTTTCATGTACTTTTTTCATCTATTTCAGTTTTTTTTTTTTTTTTTTTTTTTTTTTTTTGAGGGGTATATATTCTCTCTCTCTCTCTCTCTCTCTCTCTCTCTCTCTCTCTCTCTCTCTCTCTCTCTCTCTCTCTCTCTCTCTCTCTCTCTCTCTCTCTCTCTCTCTCTCTCTCTCTCTCTCTCTCTCTCTCTCTCTCTCTCTCTCTCTCTCTCTCTCTAATAAAAATAACTACAATGTCTATAGTAACAAAATTTTCTATCCTTTTTTCCTGCTTTTCTCTCCCTCCTCCGTCCTTCAAACTCTCTCTCTCTCTCTCTCTCTCTCTCTCTCTCTCTCTCTCTCTCTCTCTCTCTCTCTCTCTCTCTCTCTCTCTCTCTCTCTCTCTCTCTCTCTCTCTCTCTCTCTCTCTCTCTCTCTCTCTCTCTCTCTCTCTCCTCTCGTCATCCCATCTTGCTTAATTTATCTCACCTGTCTTTCTTTTTTCGCAGGTAAGTGTCGCGCACCTGAGATTGTTTGATGTCACACCTACGCAAGTTTGAGGTCACGTGAGTTACCTGTAATTACCATGAGAGAGAGAGAGAGAGAGAGAGAGAGAGAGAGAATATAAGTTAACAGTTACGTAACATCAAGAAAGGTTAATAAGCTGAAAGAACAGCACACTCACACTCACACACACACACACACACACACACACACACACACACACACACACACACACACACACACACAGAGAGAGAGAGAGAGAGAGATTTATGTGCAACTTTAAAGATAATTCATTTTGGCCACGAGGTAATTGGTTTATTAGTTGGTGGAAATATTTATTTATTTACGTAATTTATTAAGTACTCAAGGGAGAGAGAGAGAGAGAGAGAGAGAGAGAGAGAGAGGAGGGAGGGAAGGAGAGGATAAATGAAACTCCTGCTTTATCTCACTATCTTTACTTCTTCTCTCTCTCATTCCCTCCTTCACTTTGGTACTTTACACGTAACTCACACACACACACACACACACACACACACACACACACACACACACACACACACACACACACACACACACACACACACACACACACACACACACACACACACTCTCTCTCTCTCTCTCTCTCTCTCTCTCTCTCTCTCTCTCTCTCTCTCTCTCTCTCTCTCTCTCTCTCTCTCTCTCTCTCTCTCTCTCTCTCTCTCTCTCTCTCTCTCTCTCTCTCTCTCTCTCTCTCTCTCTCTCTCTCACTTGCACCTAAGCCTATTTTAAGTTTTTCATAACCTTCCTCAACTTCTCTCTCCTCCTTTTCCTCTCCCTCCTCCTTTTCCCTTTCCTTCTCCTCTTCCTCCTCCTCCTCCTCCTCCTCCTCCTCCTCCTCCTCCTCCTCCTCCTCCTCCTCCTCCTCCTCCTCCTTCTTCTTCTTCTTCTTCTTCTTCTTCTTCTTCTTCTTCTTCTTCTTCTTCTTCTTCTTCTTCTTCTTCTTCTTCTTCTTCTTCTTCTTCTTCTTCTTCTTCTTCTTCTTCTTCTTCTTCTTCTTCTTCTCCTCCTCCTCCTCCTCCTCCTCCTCCTCCTCCTCCTCCTCCTCCTCCTCCTCCTCCTCCTCCTCCTCCTCCTCCTCCTCCTCCTCCTCCTCCTCCTCCTCCTCCTCCTCCTCTTCCTCCTCCTTCTCGTCCACCTCATCCTTCTCTTTTTTATTATTCATCTTCTTCCTCAGCCTCCTTTTTGTCTTCGTCCACCTCCTCCTCCTCCTCCTCCTCTTCCTTCTCCTGTCATTTGCATGTTCGTGATCTGAATGTTGAAGGAAAGAAAAAAGTTATGAAGCGTGTTATTGTTCCAGCTGTCCTCACTCGGTGGTGTTGCCTACACACACACACACACACACACACACACACACACACACACACACACACACACACACACACACACACACACACTCACAATCACACTCACTGTCATTCTCACTCATTCTCTCATTCTCTCTCTCTCTCTCTCTCTCTCTCTCTCTCTCTCTCTCTCTCTCTCTCTCTCTCTCTCTCTCTCTCTCTCTCTCTCTCTCTCTCTCTCTCTCTCTCTCTCTCTCTCTCTCTCTCTCTCTCTCTCTCTCATTTACTTTTATTCTGTGTGTGTGAATTCTCTTCCTTTTCCTCCTCTTCTTCCTCCTCCTCCTCGTCCTCTTTCTTCTCCTCTTCCTCTGTCTCCTTCTCTTTCCCCTCTTCCTCCTCCTCTTCCTCCTTAATTACTCCTGGACTGCGATCAAACCAACTTCTTTGAACTTTGCACCCAAGCAATGCCTCGCAACAATGATGTGTCGATTAGAGCCGCGCATTGTAACAACTGTACCAAGTTTGCTCAATATTATCACCACGCATCGCCTTCTCTTGTCTTGTCTTGCTGCGGGAGACACTTGTGGCGTAGAGGGGAAGGTGTGGCGGGGTGAGGGAAGGTCAGGGAAGGTTCAAGGAGGGATGGGTTTGGATAGAAGATGTAAATACGTAAGATAAATTTACTTGTGGGGGTTTTAATGCTTTGGTGTGTGTTCTTGTGTTGGTGTATTGTGTTGGGGTATGTTCTTGTTGGTGTTCTTGTTTTTTGTGTGTGTTCTTTGGGTGTTGTTCAGTGTTCGTTCATTGGGGTCTGTGTGAAAGGAAAAATTGTGTTCGCTTGGGTGGGAGAGGATGAGGGAGAGATAGGGGTGTAGACGGGAAGGTGTGTCGGGGGGGGGTGAGGGTCAGGGAAGGATCAGGGAGGGATTGGTTGGGTAGAAGATCAGATATGCAAGATAAATTTACTTGTGGGGGTTTTAATGCTTTGGTGTGTGTGTTCTTGTGTTGGTGTATTGTGTGGGGGTGTTTTTAGTGTCTTGTTGGTGTTCTTGTTTATTTGTGTTCTTTGGGTGTTCAGTTTTTTGTTCTGTGGTGTATGTGAGAGGAAAATTTATGGCAGCTTAAACTTTCATGACTGCATTGTTCTCATGTTCTTTTCCAGGTTAGGTTAGGTTAATCAAGGTCAAGTTTAGGTTAGGTTAGGTAATGTTATGTAAGGTTAGATATACTTTGAGTTAGTTTTGATCGTGTTATGTTAAGTGTCGTAGATTCTGCTTGGGTAAAGATAAGCAAGGTTACATTTGGTCAGATTAGACTATGCTAGGTCAGGTTAGGTTAGATTAGGTAAATTTAAAGAAAGCAAGGTTAAATTCGATCATGTTAGACTACGTTAGGATAATTTAAGGTCGGTTAGGTTAGATTAGATAAAGTTAACCCTTTCAGTCCTGGGACACATTTTTATCATGAGTTTTGGGTAAAATTTATTTTATTGACATTAGGAAGGATTAATGGAGGTCAGAAGATTAATGGCCAGAGTCTTCCCTATTTTAATCCCCACATAAGTTTCTGAATCTGTATAAAACCACCAAATAGTAAGCAGAATGCATATGAAAACACATTATGGTGCTGAAGAGATCAAGAAATGTATGTTGAGATTCTGTTAGTTTAGAATACGCTAAATAAAGTTTGATTAGATTAGATAAAGTTAAGAATTGTAAGTTTAGATTTAGTTAGGGTACAATACATTAGGTTAAGTTAGGTTAGGTTAGGTTAGGTTAGAGGAGGTTAAAAGATACGTTAGCTTTGTTAGGATAGGTAAATATAGGTTAGGTTAGGTTAGATTACGAAAGGTAAGGTTAGGTTAGGTTGCACTTCGTTAGGTTAGTGTAGTTTATAAGTTACGTTAGCTTATGTTAGGATAGGTAAAGATAGGTTAGGTTAGGTTAAGTTACAGACATCGTTAGAACAAGATTGCCAAGTTAGGTTAGGTGAGGTTAAGTTATAGACAACGAAAGGACAAGACCAGTTAAGTTAGGTTAGGTTAGGTTATAGACAAGGAAGGGACAAGGTTAGGATAGGTTAAGTTATAGACAGCGAAGGGACAAGACCAGTTAAGTTAGGTTAGGTTAGGTTAGGTTATAGACAAGGAAGAGACAAGATGAGTGAAGTTCGAGGCTCCACGTTAACCAGCAGGGAGAGAAATAGTTTGTGTTGAATAGAAGGTTGAAAAGACATGAATCTGAAGCCTGAGGAAACACAAACCACTCCAGCTGTGTCCTCTCTCTCTCTCTCTCTCTCTCTCTCTCTCTCTCTCTCTCTCTCTCTCTCTTGTATCTTGTGTTTTCTCTCACGCCTGTCCACTTTCCCACGTGTTCTCTCTCTCTCTCTCTCTCTCTCTCTCTCTCTCTCTCTCTCTCTCTCTCTCTCTCTCTCTCTCCTCCTCCTCCTCCTCCTCCTCCTCCTCCTCCACTTCCTCCTCCACTTCCTCTTTCACCCTCTTCTCCACGTCTGCCTCCTCGTTTTCTTTCTCGTCCTCCTCCTCCTCCTCCTCCTCCTCCTCCTCCTCCTCCTCCTCCTCCTCCTCCTCCTCCTCCTCCTCCTTCATTTCCATAGAGGACATAATTAAATCACAAGGGCACGGCATTTTAGTTTAGTTTTCTTTCCTAACCTCCTTTTCCCTCCCATTCCCTCGCCTCTCCCTCTCCCTCTCCCTCTCTCCCCTCTCTCCCCTCTCTCCCCTTCCATTACAGTGGTTTAATGGCGTTTAATGGTTGAGCTGTGGTTATTTTGAGTTTATTTTGGAATATGAGTGGGAAGAAAAGAAAAAGGAAGGAAGGAAGGGAGAGAGGGAGAGAGGCAGAAGGAAAGGAAATAGTGAAATGGATGAGGGAAGAGAGGAAGGGAGAATAAAGAAGGAAGGAAGGGATGGAAAGTGGAGGGAAATGAAAGAGGGAATGGTGGAGGAAGGGAAAATAAATAAGAAGTTAACTAGAAAATGAAAAACTGAAGGGGAAAATAGGTGGACGGAAAGAGGAAAAGAGGAAATGGGGAAGGAAAGAAATTAATCAAGGAAATGACGGAAAGAGAACCAACACAAGGAAAACTGTGATGAAAAAAATGAAAAAGAAAGAAATAAGTCAAATGGAAAAGAAACATGAACAAAAGTAAGAGAAAAAAGCAAATGAAGGAAGAGAAGGAGAGAGGAAAGAAAGACAAACTAAATTAATTCCTCTTGTGGCGCAAATTAACGTGTGGAATGTAAAGATAAGATAAAGAGATGAACACTTTCTCTCTCTCTCTCTCTCTCTCTCTCTCTCTCTCTCTCTCTCTCTCTCTCTCTCTCTCTCTCTCTCTCTCTCTCTCAGTGCTAAATGCTTGTCTTTTCCTTCTCCATTACTATTTTTTCCTCCAATCCAATTTTTCCTCCTTTCTCGTGCCTTCAATTACCTTCGTTTTTTCCTTCCGTCCAGAGAGAGAGAGAGAGAGAGAGAGAGAGAGAATGGTCTGTTATTAGTTTATTGTAGTTTTCAATTTATTTTACGTTTCCTTTCTTATTTTTTCCTTATTGATTCTCTCTTTTCTCTCTCTCTCTCTCTCTCTCTCTCTCTCTCTCTCTCTCTCTCTCTCTCTCTCTCTCTCTCTCTCTCTCTCTCTCTCTCTCTCTCTCTCTCTCTCTCTCTCTCTCTCTCTCTCTCTCTCTCTCATTAGTAGCAGCATCAGTGTTTTCTGCCAATCAATGTTAACCCTTCCCCTCCTTGCCCATTCACATTTAGAGAGAGAGAGAGAGAGAGAGAGAAGAGAGAGAGAGAGAGAATGGAAGGAAGGAGAGGAAGGGATAATCTCTCTCTCTTTCTTTCTCTCTCTCTCTCTCTCTCTCTCTCTCTCTCTCTCTCTCTCTCTCTCTCTCTCTCTCTCTCTAGTATTTCCAAGTTATGTAAATGGGGAAACCCTTATGTCGAGATGGTTCAAGCTGTAGGGATTAACATAACAATCGTGTGTGTGTGTGTGTGTGTGTGTGTGTGTGTGTGTGTGTGTGTGTGTGTGTGTGTGTGTGTGTGTGTGTGTGTGTGTTGTTGTTGTTGTTTTTTCTTTTTTTTTCTTATTTTGACTTGTTGCTTTTTTTCCTCAGTTTTTTGTCGTGGTAATTCTTCTTCTTCCTCTTCTTCTTTTTTTCTTCTTCTTCTTCTTCTTCTTCTTCTTCTTCTTCTTCTTCTTCTTCTTCTTCTTCTTCTTCTTCTTCCTTAGATTTTAGTGTTTCTTTTTTCTTTTTATTTATATATTCTGTTTTTTTGTGTGTGTGTTCTTGTCAACTTTCATGTAATGTGACAAATCGAGTTATTTTTTTATCAGAGAGAGAGAGAGAGAGAGAGAGAAATATTATATAGTCAATTCTCTTACTTTATTTTTTCATCATATCATCATCATCATCATTAAATAGCATCATGTCATTATCATCATTTTATTCCCCTTATAATTACATCACTTAGACTTCCTCCTCCTCCTCCTCCTCCTCCTCCTCCTCCTCCTCCTCCTCCTCCTCCTCCACCTACGCATGGCTACGAAAGATGTCCCGTCTGCTGTATTGATCTCTCGCGCACTCCCTCCCTCTCCCTCTCTCTCTCTCTTCCTCCCTCTCCCTCTCCTTCTCTCTCTCCCTCTCCCTCTCCCTCTCCCTCTCTCTCCCTCAGCAGGTGTGAGTTGGCCCTCCCTCATCCCTCTCTCCATCCCTTACTCTCCCTCTTCTCTTCCTCCTCCTCCTCCTCCTCCTCCTCCTCTGTTTCTCTCCCTCCCTCACTCCCTCCCTCCCTTCTTTCCTTCCTTCCTTCCTTCCTTCATTCATTCATTCATTTCTTTCTTTCTTTCTTCCTTCGGTTATTTTGCGTGTAATTTCCTTCTCTCTCTCTCTCTCTCTCTCTCTCTCTCTCTCTCTCTCTCTCTCTCTCTCTCTCTCTCTCTCTCTCTCTCTCTCTCTCTCTCTCTCTCTCTCTCTCTCTCCCCAGGGGCTGAGATGTGTGTTGTAGCATGAAGGAGAAAATGGGTCTCTTCCTTGGTATTGTGAGAGAGAGAGAGAGAGAGAGAGAGAGAGAAGGATAGAGATGGGGAGGTTAAGAGTGTTTAAGATAAAGATAAGTCGATTTTGAATACTTTAATAGTAGTGTAGCAGTAGTTGTAGCAGTAGTAGTAATAGTAGCAGCAGTAGTAGTAGTAGTTGTAGTAGTAGTAGTTGTTATAGTAGTAATAGTAATAGTAGTAGTGGCAAGACTAGTAGTAGTAGTAGTAGTAGTAGTAATAGTAGTACTAGTAGTAATAGTACCACCACTGGCAACAACAATGAAAACAAAAACAATAACACTAATGATAATGATAGTACCAATAATTACAACAACAACAACAACAACAACAACAACAATTACAAGTTTGGCTTACCGATGACAACAAAATTAGACCAGAAATTGAAGTCAAATAACAATAGGAAGCTTCATTTAGGCCAAGGGTGGGAAAGTAGGTCAGAGAGAGAGAGAGAGAGAGAGAGAGAGAGAGAGAGAGAGAGAGAGGGGGGCTTGACACATCCTTAACCCGTCGCGAAACACTCATATTCTCTCTCTCTCTCTCTCTCTCTCTCTCTCTCTCTCTCTCTCTCTCTCTCTCTCTCTCTCTTTCTCTGTTTCCGTTTTGCACTTTCTTCCTTTCTTTCTTCTTCATCATCATCATCAACAACAACATATTCCTCCTCCTCCTCCTCCTCCTCCTCCTCCTCCTCCTCCTCTTCCTCCTCCTCCTCCTCCTCCTCGCCCGCGGACTACAAGGGCATAACCACCGATTTCACTTTGACACGGCTTTGGTATTGATCCCACATCACCATCCTCCTCCTCCTCCTCCTCCTCCTCCTCCTCCTCCTCCTCCTCCTCCTCCTCCTCCTGGTCTTCCTATCCCTATCCCTCCTCCTCATCCTCTGTCCCCTTCTATTCCTTCTCATTCTTCATTCACTTCTCCTCCTCCTCCTCCTCCTCCTCCTCCTCCTCCTCCTCCTCCTCCTCCTCCTCCTCCATGTTTAGTGAGGTACTCTTTTAGTTATCAACACCATTATCTCTTACATTATCATCTTGTCCTTCCTTCCTTCCTTCCTTCCTTCCATTCTTCCTTTCTTCTTCTTCTTCTTCTTTTTTCTTCTTCTTCTTCTTCTTCTTCCTTCCGTCTTTCTTTTCATTCTTTCTTTCTTTCTTTCTTCTCTCCATGACAATTGTCTTTTTACTTTCCTCCTCCTCCTCCTCCTCCTCCTCCTGATAGTTCTGATTCTTCTCCATTATGGCGGTTTGTTAGCGCGGAGAGAGAGAGAGAGAGACAGGCAGCCCACCCGCTCTTCTCTCTCTCTCTCTCTCTCTCTCTCTCTCTCACTTGTCACGCCGCCAGCTTCTGAGATCGATTAGTAAGATCAATTTTAACTTTTTAAGCTTTAAGTGTGACACAATGGCCGGTATCGATGGGACCATTGGGACCCTCACACTGGGACCCCCTCCCCCTCACTGACACCCGCCGGGACCCTTCAAGACAGACTCCTTTCTTCTTTTTCTTTTTTTTCTCCAACGCTTTTTCCGTGTTAGTTTGCAGCGTCATTATCTGTGAAATTGTAATGATCTCTCTCTCTCTCTCTCTCTCTCTCTCTCTCTCTCTCTCTCTCTCTCTCTCTCTCTCTCTCTCTCTCTCTCTCTCTCTCTCTCTCTCTCGTTCTTTTTTCTTTCCTTTTTTCTTTTGTTCTTTTCATATTGTATGTTTGTTATTTTTCGATTTAGTCTTTTTCTGGTTCCTTTCATTCTTGTTTTCCTTCTTGGTCTTATTCTTGTTCGTCTTCACTTCTTCTTTTTCTTCTTTTTTTCACCTTAATGATTATTGTCTTAGTATTTTTTGGTTCTTCATCTTGTTCTTACTTTTATTCTCCATCTCTTTTACAAACACTAGGATTGCCTTTAATTGAATCTGCCTGTTATGTGAACTTTCAACCTTTACTAAGCAAATAAGTTCATACAGAATTTTTAAATATATCCATAAGGCAAAGAAGCAGAAGAAATATGACAACAGTCTTTACAAACTCTCAAACCTAATCTAACTTAACCTAACCTAACCTTGAGTGCCTTTAATTCTCTCTAGCCGTCACGTGAAACCTCAACCTTTATTAAGCATACAAGTAGTTCATGTGGTATTTTGAAACGTACTCGTAAGGCAAAAGAGAGGAAGAAATATGATATCACCCTCTGCAAACTCGCAAACCTAACCTAACTTAACCTAACCTTGATTGCCTTTAATTCGCTCTATCCGTCACGTGAACCCTAAACCTTTATTAAGCACACAAATAGTTCATATAGTATTTTGAAACGTATCCGTAAGGCAAAGGAGAGGAAGAAATATGAGAACACCTTTTACAAACTCTAACTGAACCTTTACTAAACATGTGAGTATTTCATTCAGTATTTCGAAATATATACATAAAGGAGAGGAAAAATGTATTACAACACCCTTTATAAATCCTGACTCTCTTTAATTCGCTCTAAGTGTCACGTGAACCTTGAACCTTTACAAAACATGCTGCTAATCAATTCAGTATTTCGAAATATATCCAGAAAAGGAGAGGAAAAATATATTAAAACACCTTATAGACTCTTTAATCCGTCCTAGTTATGTCACATGAATCTTGAACCCTTAGTGAGCCTCCGAACCATACATTTGAACCATCTTGAGCAGGACAGCCTAACCTAACCTAACCTAAGCTCTTACATCTGAACCATCTTGAGCAGAACAGCTGGTGGAGTCCTTGCATCTGGGACAATCTCTAGCGAAGGACTTTTGAAGGTAAATTTTCATCCTAAGTGCCCTGAACTAATAGGAAAGAGAGACTGTGTTATTGAACTTTCTCCTTCCGTGGGCTCAAAGATTAACGTCTGCTCGGTAACTGGTGCCAAGTCGCCTGGTTCCGGGACAGGTACAAGGCGCAGGTAATGGCCCTGAAAAATGTACCGCTACTTGCTGGGACATTTCACTGGCCCGCCTTCGTGTTGTCCTGCGTTCCCCCTGCTTTGTCCGCGCACCCTGCCTTGCCCTGCCTAGCTCTATTTTCCCCTATTACTTCCTGCTGTCTTATTTTGCTTCTCATTTTTTCTTCATGTCTTCCCCTGTCTTCATAATGTCCTCTTCCCTTCCTTCTCCTCCCTAGCTCTGTTTTCCTCTAGTCCTTCCTACTGTCTTGTTTTTTTCCCTCCTTTTCTCTTCTTGTCTTCCCGTTTCCCCTGCTTTCGTATTTGGTATGGCCCTGTCTTTCCCTGCCTTGTCCTGTCTTGCTCTGTTTTTCTCCTGTTTCTTTCTGTCTTGTTTTGTTCCTCTTTTTTTGTTCTTCCTGTCTCCCCCTGCCTCCCCCTGTTTTCGTATTGTCCAGTTCTCCCCTGCCTTGCCCTGCCTAGCTCTGTTTTTTTCCTCTTTTCCTTTCTACTGTCTTGTTTTGTCCCTCCTTTTCTCATTCTGTCTTCTCCTGTCTTCCCCCTGTCTTCGTGTCGCTTTGCCTTCCCCTGCCATGTCTACTCCTCCTTGTCTTTTCCCTGTTTCTTTCTATCTGTCTTATTTTTTTCTTCCCTGTCTCTTCCTGTCCTCTCTTCCTTCCCTTGCCTTCCTCTCTGTCCCTCTAGGAAGTTCTGTCTCCTGTCTATCCTTGCCTGTCTTCCCCTGCCTTCCCTCTTCCTAACTCTCCCTGTCTCGTCTTAGATTCTGTTTCATTTATCACCCTGTCAACCATTTTGTATCTCCCTGCATTGTCTTGTCTCTCTATCCTCCTGTCTGTTGTCTTTTTCTCCCCTCCCCCCCTTGCCTTTCCCTGTGTTTAGTGTCTCTCTGTCTCGTCCTGTCTCTCTGTTCTGTCTCTTGTCTTTTCCTCCCTCCCTGCCTTTCCCTGTATCTAGTGTCTCCCTATCTCGTCCTGTCTCCTCCCTTGTCTTCTCGACTTGATTTTCTCGCCCCTTCACGGGAGTCACGCTGAACAGTACGTGCATACACTGTTTATTTCAGTTTGGTGCGGTTTTTAAAGTTGTATCGTCCTTTTGGTGGACTTTCTCTGTTTTCCGTGTAGCTTGGAAATTGTATTAAATGTGGGGTTTTTTTTAGTTTTTTTTTTATTTCCGTTTTTCTTTTTTTCTTTTTCCTGTTTTGTTTTGTTTTGTTTTGTTTTGTTTCTGCTTGACGGGATAATGTTTCGATCCTTGCTTCAACATTTTATTGATCTCTGCTCGTGTTATCTTGCCTATCATCTTCCCCCCCCCCCCACCCGGGCTTTCCTTCTCCTGCCTCCTCTTCTTCCTCTTTTTTTTTCTCCTCTTCCTCCTCCTCCTCCTCCTCCTCCTCCTCCTCCTCCTCCTCCTCCTCCTCCTCCTCCTCCTCCTCCTCCTCTTCTTCCTCCTCCTCCTCCTCTTCTTCTTCTTCTTCTTCTTCCTCCTCCTCCTCCTCTTCTTCTTTTTTGCTCCTTCACCAGAGAATCACATTAATAGTACATGTTGTTTGTTTTGGTTTCCTGCGGCTCTTAAAGTTGCCCAGGCCTTCACTCTTACTTTTCTTTTTCTGTCAGTGGGTCTTTCTCCCCCCCTCTCACTTTCCTTGTCCTTGGCTAGATTTCCCTCTTACACTTACATAATGAGTCAAAAAAACGTAAGCTTGGAGTTATATTAAACGTATTTATTTGTACCTTTCGTTGCAATATTTTTTTTCTACTTATCCAGATAGTTTAATTGGATAAGTAGCGTGAGAGGTTTTGGTCTCTCTTATCCTTCCTTTGTACACTGCAATCACATTGAATACTCGAACCTGATTGCATGAATGTCCCGTGGTACAGTGGAATCATACGCGCTATGAGGTCCGAGGGGTCTCCAAGCGCACGGATTCGAATCCTGTCCACGGTCCGAGTGTAGGCTGGGCTTCCTCACTCGGGGCAATGGTTTCTTAGCGGGTGGGCTTTGAGATAGGACTTACCCCCAATAAGTATCCCCTTTAACCCAGAAATTCTCGTAAAAAGCCTACATGGTTGGTATAAACAAAATGTAGTGTAATGTGCTTTGGATCACTCGTCCTTTCAGTGAACACGTTAATCACAATGAATGGTGGAAATCTTCATGAGCATCTACAAGAAAAGAAAATTGACGTTGAAAAAAAAGGATATACTGTGCAGCTTCTCCCCAGTTGACCGATTGGATGTGGCTGTAGAACAAATAACTCATAAAGTGATTGACAATTAGGGAAAAATGTGTACCAGGTGGCAGTGAAGAGATTAAAGAACACCTGACATTTAAATACTCAAATATCTTCAACTGATAAGCCAATAGGAGAGAACTATAATTTGTTCGTATTACTTGTCCACCAATCACAACACGAGTAGGTATCACGTGTCACTGATTCACTAATAGGAGAGAGAACAGTGTAATTTGACAGCCAATCAGAGAACGAGTTAGATACCACGCGCTGCAATGGACCAATGAGAGCCTTTCGTTCCGTGCAGTGCCTCAGGTGAGCGGGGAGAGCAGTGCCACGCTCCTACCTGTCATTAAGGCGAAATAAGCGTAAATAAGCGAGAATAAATGGCGGGAGGTGAGAGTGTATACATTTATTCATGCGCCGCCTCGCTCCTCCTAACTTTTTTCCTTATCTCTTGATTGTATCTTTGCAATCTGGACTTTTCCATACTCCTGAGTCTCATTTTCTGTGAGCGGGAACTTAGCTGTTTCCGTCCCTGTGGCTGCGAGGCCTTGCATTCATGTGGCCGTCAGTCTTTCTGTTTCCTTATTTATTTCTCTATTTGTTCATCTATTTCACTCATTTTATTTTTCTTGTCCTTTGTTTCTTTTTTTTTCTCAGTTGTTTTGTGTTTTTGTGGTGAGTTTTTGTTTTTTTTCGGTGTTATGTTGTTGTTCCCTTTGCATTGATTCCTCCTCTTTCTCTTCCTTTCTTCCTCTTCCCTTTCTTCTTCCCTCTTCTTTCCCTTTCCTCCCTCTTCCTCTTCCTCTTCCACTCACAGCACGCCAAACCCTCGTCTACACATCCTGTTTCTCTCACGGTACCAATACGTTAGAAAGTAGGAGAACCAAAAACAGCCCCTTAAGATTTACTGCTGTGTATTGTGCCCTTGTGTGTTGCTCCCTATACTTGGCGTTGTCTTTCTCCTCCTCCTCCTCCTCCTCCTTCTCCTCCGCCACGCCCCCAGCAAGCACATGTTCCGCGTCCCGTCAGGAAGGAAACCGACAAGCCGAGAACTTTATAAATTAGACGCAAGAGACAGGAAGTAAATATCGAGGAGAGAGAGAGAGAGAGAGAGAGAGGAGAGAGGAAGAGGAAGAGGGGTGAACAATGTAGCTTAACTATCCTGATCATTTACCTCATTAAGTCGTAAAGTAATATGTTAAGTTAGCACAAGTTAGTCAAAGGGAGGGACCCATTACTATCTACTTTTAAAAGCCTCGTTATGGGTAGTAAGGGTAGTAGTAGTAATAGTAGTAGTGGTAGTAGTAGTAATAGTAGCACCAGTAGTAGTAATAATGGTGGTGTTAGTAGTAGTGGTAGTAGTTGTAATAGTAGTAGTGGTAGTAGTAGTAGTAGTGGTGGTGGTAGTGGTGGTGGTAATAGTAGTAGTAGAAGAAGCAGTAGGAATATTTGTAGTAGTAGTAGTAGTAGTAGTAATAGTAATGACAACAATAATGACAGTAACAGTAGTGGTGATAATGACAATAATAACAACACTAATAGCAACAAGAACAACAACAATAATAGAAAAAAAAACAACAACAAAATGAAAACATGAAAAGATAATAGCCATAACAGCAACAATAACAATAACAATAACTCTTACTCTCCTTCTACCCTCTCACTCTCTCTCACTCTCACTCTCTCTCACGCTCTCTCTGGATGCCATTTCACTCCCGGAACGAGATGTAAACAAGGTTGCCTACCACCTCGGACAGTCCCGGGACAGAGACGAAAAATATGACCAAGATATCTTAACTTTGCCAGCGCTTGTAAGTTTAAAGGCCCGTCTTACTTTGCGAACTGAAACATGCACACCATCTCTCACTAGGGACAGAGAGAGAGAGAGAGAGAGAGAGAGAGAGAGAGAGAGAGAGAGAGAGAGAGAGAGAGCCAGACAGACAGACAGACAGACAGACAGACCGATAGATAGATAGATAGATAGATAGATAGATAGATAGAGAGAGAGAGAGAGAGAGAGAGAGAGAGAGAGAGAGAGAGAGAGGCAGACAGATAGACAGACAGACAGATAGACAGACAGACAGACAGACAACCAGACAGACAGACAGAGAGAGACAGACAGACAGACAGACAGAGTAGAAACATGAATGAAAACAAATGAATAAGAAGAATACAATTTAAGTATAATTGACTGGAATTAAAGGAAAAAAAACTAAAACTAAATGAAAATAATGAAAACAAAAGACTAAAAATAAAGAAAATTAGAAAATCAAAATAAAAAATAACCAAAACTTAATAAAAAAAAACTTAAATTGAACAAATCTAAATAGAAAAACAAAATCTAAAAAATGAAAACTAGAAAATAAAACAAAATAACAAAAATAAAAATAAAAAAGCATCAGAGCGACAGAGAGAGAGTGAGAGAGAGAGAGAGAGATTATTTGCATGTATATATTCAGGTAAATTAGACAAGAGAAACTACACGCCGTTTCAATTTTGCGGTCATTATCTCAGCGTGAGTTTACTGCCTGTGTGGAGGAGGAGCAGGAGGAGGAGGAGGAGGAGCAGGAAGAGAGGGCAGGACACTAGATAAAATGAAAGAGGTTAAAATATATACTCTCTCTCTCTCTCTCTCTCTCTCTCTCTCTCTCTCTCTCTCTCTCTCTCTCTCTCAAATATATAGGAAATGTCTGAAGTGGGTAAATATGGAGGAGAGAAGTGATAAAAAAAGGGAGAGAGCTTTTGTCCTGTGTAAACAACCGTGAGAGAGAGAGAGAGAGAGAGAGAGAGAGAGAGAGAGAGAGAGAGAGAGAGAGAGAGTGAGGAAACAAAAGTGACACAAATTAGAACTCTCTTTTTTCACATCCTTCTTCTCATCTTCCTCTTTCACTCACTCCCTCCCTCCCTTCCTCCCTCTCTCCCTCTTCCTCCTCCTCCTCCTCCTCCTCCTCCTCCTCCTCCTCCTCCTCCTCCTCCTCCTCCTCCTCCTCCTCCTCCTCCTCCTCCTCCTTCTGTCTATCTCTCTGTCTTGCTTGTTTAAGTTACTGTAAACTTCATACACACACACACACACACACACACACACACACACACACACACACACACACACACACACACACACACACACACACACCGTAACACAAGTTCCAGATGTGACGATAAGATGAGAGAGAGAGAGAGAGAGAGAGAGAGAGAGAGAGAGAGAGAGAGAGAGAGAGAGAGAGAGAGAGAGATGCAACTTTGTATATTTAGAGAGGAGGGAGAGGAGTGGAGAGGAGGGAGAGTGAAAGAGGAAAGTTGGAGAGAAATGAAAGTGGAGGAGTAGGAGACTGAGAGAAGGACTGGAAGGAGGAGGAGGAGGAGGAGGAAGAGGAGGAGGAGGAGGAGGAGGAGAAGGAGAAGAAGAAGAAGAAGAAGAGGAGGAGGAGGAGTAGCAGGAAGAGGAAAAGGAGAAAGAGAAAGACAACAAGAGTAAATTTCTTACCTCCGAACGAGAAAGAAGAGGAACAGGAGGAGGAGGAGGAGAAGTAAAACGATTGGGAGGAGGAAGAAGAGAAAAAAAAAGGAAGAGGAGGAGAAGAGAATACAGTTTACCTCCTTTCCTCTTTGCTGTGGAGGAAACCAACCAAAGTGAAGAGGAAGAGGAGGACAAAAACTTAACGAATGTGAGGAAGAAGAAGATAAGAAGAGGAGGAAGAGGAGGAGGAAAAGAGGATACACCTTACCTCCTTTCCTCTTTTGTGTGGGGGGGGGCAGGGGAGCACTCTTTGTTCCTCTGACGGCATCTGACAACGAACCAAAGTGGCAGAGGAGAGGAAAGAGAGAGAGAGAGAGAGAGAGAGAGAGAGAGAGAGAGAGAGAGAGAGAGAGAGAGAGAGACAGGGGGGGTGGAGAGAGAGGAGAGAGCTGAGGTTTGTTGCTACTTTTCCAAATAATGTGGGATTGAGAGAGAGAGAGAGAGAGAGAGAGAGAGAGAGAGAGGTAAGAGTGACAAGTGAGGGAGTGTGCCAGTGAGTGAGTGAGAGGGTAAGGCGAGGGTGAGAAAGAGAGAGAGTGGTTAGTGAGAGAGAGTGAGTGAGTGGGAGTGATGGGAAGGGTTAGAGAGAGAGAGAGAGAGAGAGAGAGAGAGAGAGAGAGAGAGAGAGAGAGAGACTTAAATAACATGCTAGGAGGGTGTTACAAATCTTAAGGGAAGTTTGGAAGTATCTCTTTAAGTAGTGACGCATGAAAACAAAAACAATACTTTCTCAGCTCTAGGGAAGGAGAGGAGTGACTTGTAAATGCTGTAGGAGACTTGTAGCAGCTGGAAAAACGACCATAATATAGACTCCATGACATATATTAAGCCTAAACTTTACTTTATAGAAACGTAACCAACACAACATAGAAACCTGTAGCAAAAAGATAAATTGTAAGTACTAGAAAGAGATAGAGTGGTTTGATACGTGGCGGTTGATTTATTTAGGCAGATAAACGACCATAATATTGACTCCAAGACACTGTTTAATAGAACGTGGCCATCATGACATAGAAACCTATAGTAAAAATAAATTGTAAGTACTAGAAGGAGACAAGAAGTGGTTTTATACGTTACTGTTGATTTATTTATCTGGAAAAACGACCATAGTATTGACTCCATGAAATATATTAAGGTACAGTTTAATAGAAACGTGACCATCATAACACAGAAAGCTGCAGTAAAATTAATTCCAAGCACTATAAGTAGACAGGAAGTGGTTTTATACGTTACTGTTGATTTATTTATCTGGAAAAACGACCATAGTATTGACTCCATGAGGTATATTAAGCCTAAACACTGTTAAATTCAACATGACCGTCATAACATAGAAAGCTGTAGTAAAAAGATAAATTGTAAGTACTAGAAAGAGACAGAAGTGGTTTGATACTTTACTAGGGATATATTCAGCTGGAAAGACAATCACAATATAGTTTCCTTGACGTATATTAGGCCTAGACGCTGCTTAATAGAACGTTACCATCATAATAAAGATAAATTGTAAGTAGGAGAGAGTGAGAAAGTGACGAGAAGATTTATGTAGGTGGGGAAAGGATCACAATATAGTTTCCATGACATATTAGGCTTAGACGCTGCTTTATAGAACGTTACCATCATAATGAAAATAGATTCTAAGTAGTAGAGTGACAGGAGGTGACGAGAAGATTTATGTAAGTGGGAAAAGAGCACAATATAGTGTCCGTGACGTATAATAAGCGTAGAAAGCTGCAGTAAAAAACAATTCTGAGTAATGGAGAGCGGCAGGGAGTGACTTGATATGTTACAGAGGATTTATATTAGATGAGAAAAGGATCGTAATATAGTTTCCATGACACATATTAAGCCTAAACTCTACAAACCACCGCCTGACCACAATAGCAAAGGAATTCAAAGGAAAGCAAGACCACTACTAGCCCTGTCTGTGTGACTATGCTACCACTTTTTTGTATACCATGTGGGCTTTTCACGGGAAGTTATGGGCTAAAGGGGATACTTTTTGGGATACCTCCTATCTCAAAGCCCACCCGCTAGGAAACCATTGCCGTAAGTAAGGAAGCCCAACCTACACTCGGACCGTGGACAGGATTCGAACCCGTGCGCTTGGAGACCCTCGGACCCCAAAGCACGCATGGTTCCACTGTACCACGGCGGCCGTATGAGTTAAAGGGAAAATGACATTCGGGTTCAAGGAAAAGAGAGAATGTCAAAGATGTGATAGGAAAGGTTGGAAGAGAAACGCTGTAGTGAAAACAAATTCTAAATACTAAGAATAGGACCGCCGTGGTACAGTGGAACCATGCGTGCTTTGGGGTCCGAGGGGTCTCCAAGTGCACGGGTTCGAATCCTGTCCACGGTCCGAGTGTAGGTTGGGCTTCCTCACTCGGGGCAACGGTTTCCTAGCGGGTGGGCTTTGAGATAGGAGGTACCACAAAAAGTATCCCCTTTAGCCCATAAATTCCCGTGAAAAGAGACAGGCAGTGACTTGAAATGTTACAAGGGTATTTATTTACGTAGAAAATGATAACCGTGTAGAATTGATGAGGTATATTGACGCTAAACTGTGCAGTGACGCGTGACCACCGTACCATTGTAGACGGCTCTGCTACTGAAGGATTCCTGATGATGTACGACGAGGGATAATGAAAGGATGGGAAGTAAAGTAATATAGTATGCGTGAATGTGTCTTTTACGTATTGTAGTATGAATGATCCTACAAAAAGTGTTGTAGGATATTATGATTCCTGTAGGAGAAGAAGGGTGAAGGATAATGAAAGGGCAAAACAAAATACTGGTTTGAATAGGAATCATTTGAGTATTGCCACTAAGGACATCCCCAAGTCCTGTAGAATGCTAGGATTCCATGGCCGGGGCGGCAGGATGTAAGATGTGGGATGGTGAAAGGACGGAGTGGATCAATATTGCAGGTTTAAACAGTTACGTAAATAGTATTACACGAAGGATATCACAAAGTCCTGTAGGATACCAGGATTCCATGGTCGGTGCGCAGGATGCCAGGATTGAGGATGGTGAAAGGACAGGGAGTGGATCAATATTGCAGGTTTAAACACTTGTGTGAATAGTATCACACGAAGGATATCACAAAGTACTGAAGGATGCCAGGACTCCATGGCGGGGGGTGGAGTGCTGGATGCAGGATAGAGGGTGGCGAAAGGACAGGGAGTGGATCAATATTCCAGATTTAAACTCTTGTGTGAATAGAATCACACGAAGGATATCACAAACTACTGAAGGATGCCAGGACTCCAAGGCAAGGGGCGGCAGGATGGGGTTGCAGCCGTGGAATAGAGTGCAGGATACTTTTCTAGCCTGTCTCTGCCGCGGCCCGATATTGATTTGAGCCGCAGGACATCGCGTTGGCCTGAGGGACTCCACTGCCTCCCACAGGACTCCCTTCACCTCACCAGGACCCCATAAGCTCTGTCCTTAACCAAAACCCATAGCATGAAACCCAGGGGTGAGGAAATCTGAGTCCTGCCGTGGGTATCCTTTCCAAGCCGGCGTAGGATACCAGCGTAGGATACCGGGTGGTGTGTAGGAGAGAGGAGAGAGAGCAGTGCCTTCTGACAGGACATCTTTAAGTGTTAGGGGGCCATTGGGGGAGTGTGCCACCATCCCGTCTTGGACTTCTCCCTCTCGTTCTGTAGGATATCGCTCCTTCACTCCTTCACCTCCCACCCCCACTCTCTCTCTCTCTCTCTCTCTCTCTCTCTCTCTCTCTCTCTCTCTCTCTCTCTCTCTCTCTCTCTCTCTCTCTCTCTCTCTCTCTCTCTCTCTCTCTCTCTCTCTCTCTCTCTCTCTCTCTCTCTCTCTCTCTCTCTCTCTCTCTCCTGGTATCTCTAGTATCCTCTTATCTCAGTCTTTCGGCATCCTTCCTTTTATCTCAGTCCTTCCTCCTCCTCCTCCTCCTCCTCCTCCTCCTCCTCCTCCTCCTCCTCCTCCTCCTCCTCGTTCCTTTTTTTCATCTCTCAAGAGCACCCTTCAAATTGTGAGTCTGTTTTTCCCTAATTCTCTCTCTCTCTCTCTCTCTCTCTCTCTCTCTCTCTCTCTCTCTCTCTCTCTCTCTCTCTCTCTCTCTCTCTCTCTCTCTCTCTCTCTCTCTCTCTCTGACATTTCCTCCAATTTGTGTCCTTTCTAATTCCTTTTTCCAGCTTCCAAATCGCATTCAATTTCAGTTCCTTCTATTTTTTCCCTCTCTCTCTCTCTCTCTCTCTCTCTCTCTCTCTCTCTCTCTCTCTCTCTCTCTCTCTCTCTCTCTCTCTCTCTCTCTCCTTCATTGGTTTGTTTTGTTTTGATTATTTATATGTTTTCCTACTTATTTTTTCTTATTTCTTTGTTTTTCCTGGTTTTCCTGTTTCCTTGTTTTTTTTCCCTCTTTTTCTTTATATTTCCGCCTTTTTCCCTCTCTCTTCGTTTTTTTTTTCATTTTTTTGTCTTGATTATTCATTATTTCTTCCTTATTATTATCATTTCTTTTTAATATTGCTAGTTTTCCTGTTTCCTTGTTTTTTTTCCTTTTTCCTCTACTTGTTCTGTTTTTCCTTCTTGTCTGTCTATTTTCTTTTGATTTGTTGTTATAATTATTCATGTTTTCCTTTTTAAATATTCTCATTTATTTACATTGCTGATTTTCCCTTTTCCTTGTTTTATTTTCCTCCTAGTTTCCCTTTTTGTCTCTTTCTCATCCTCTGATTTGTTGTTTTCATTATTCATGTTTTCATTCTTAATTATTTTCATTTCTTTGCAATGTTGGTTTTCCCTTTTCCTTGTTTTTTTTCCTGTTTTCTTTTAATTTTCCTCCTAGTTTCCCTTTTTGTCTCCATTTTTCACGTTTTCCTATATAATTATTTTCATTTCTTTTTCTTACGTTGGTTTTCCTGTTCCTTTTTTTCCTCTTTTTCATTTTCCTTCCTAGTTTCTCTTTTTGTCTTTTTATTTTCTATTTTCCTTTTGTTTGTTTTCTGTTGATTATTTTTTGTTTTCCTTCCAATTTTTCCTCTTTCCTTTCATTTTTTTTCTCATTTTCCCTTTTTGTCTCTTAATTTTCCTTTTGTTTCTTGTCTCTTGAATATTCCTGTTTTCCTTCCAGTTTTCCTTGTTTCCTGTTCTCTTACTGTTTTTTTTTTCTTCTTCATTCGTGTTTTTTCCTCTTTTTCTAATTTCCTGTTTAGTTTCCTCATCTCTTTTCATGCCATGTGCTTTCCTTAACTAACAAAAATTTTTCCCTGTTTTTTTTCTAGTGTTTTCCTCTTTATTTCATCTCCTTATTGATTTTCCTCGTCATTCATCTTCCCTCTCTTTTCATTGATTGTCTAGTTTCCCATTTTCCTCCACGTTTTTCTTTTTGTCTTTCTTTTCCTTTCCCGGTTTTCTTTTCCTTCACTATGAATCTCAACTGTTTTCCTCTATTTTTTCTTCTTCTTTTCCTAATTTCCTTTACTAGTTTCATATTTCATCCATTTTTTCTTTTTTTTCGTTTCCACGTTTCCTTATTTTGTTTATTTTTCGTTTTCGTTTCATTTTCCTTGTAATTTTCCTCTTTTTTTCCTTCCCTCGTCTTCTTTCTAGTTTTCCTTCAGGGCTTACATATTTTTTCCTCCTTTTTTTCCTTCAATTCTTCCTTTTTTTCTACTGCATATTTTCCCCTTTCCATATTTTTCTATACTTTTCCTTGTTTTCCTATCCTATTTTTCCTCCTACTTTATGAATCTCGACTGTTTTCCTCCACGGCCTGTCTATTTTCCTCCTCCCGCCCCAGCCTGTTTTCCCTCCATCTCTTTGTCTTTCCTCCAGGTGAGACAAACAGGACTTTGTCAACAATTTGCTGCTCAGGTGAGGGAGAGATGGAGGGAAGGAGGGAGGGAGGGAGGAAAGGAGGGAGGGAGGGAAGGTGAGAGGGATTTATGTAAGACGAAGATGATGAAAATATGATGAAAATAATAATAAAGGTGGTGGTGGTGGTGGTGGTGGTGGTGGCGTTGATGGTAGCAATGATAATGACGATAAAAATTATTAATGTGAAAATGATGGTAATAATGAAGTATATATTTACCTCTGCTGTTGCTTATCATAATACGAAAACAATGGTGATAGTTATGCTAATGATAATAATGAGGATGATAATGTAATAAAAATGATAATGATGATAATGATAATAATAGTAATAATGATAATAATAATAATAATAATGATAATAATAATAATAGTAATAGTAATAATGCCATTCCTAACACTACTTTTACTTCTGCTGCTGATTCTACAACCACTACTACTACTACTACTACTACTACTACTACTATTGCGACTGCTATTACTACTACTGCTACTACTACTACTACTAATAATAATAATAATAATAATAATAATAATAATAATAATAAAAATAAACAGTACCACCAAAACCAACCACACCACCAACGACAACAGCAACAACAAAACGACAAAGAATACTCGAAAAAATTTTAAAAAGTGCGTATAATAGTGTTCATAATGAGAATAAAGGCGAGGCATCTCCTCTCTTTAGGACTGAAGAGAAAGTTTAGAGACGAGAGCCTTTGAGAGGGTGAGCTGTGAGAGGAGAGAGAGAGAAAGAGTAAGAGTAAGAGAGAGAGAAAGAGCAGAGAGCGTAATAGAGAGGCCACAGAGAGAAAGAGAAAGACTGAGGTTATACTAGTACCTCTCTCTCTCTGTCTCTCTAACTCTCTTTCTCTCTTTAGGTTAAATTAAGTTCCTGAATTAAAGAGAATATATGATACAAGGATGCTACAAGGTCTGGGATACGTGCATTATTTAATAGAGTGAGGGGAGGAAGCGGTGAGGGAAGGCAGTGTTTGGGTGGCGTAAGATTCCTGGCAGTTTAAAAATATGCCCCTTTGCTGAGGTGCTATGGTGAGGCTCTTTTGTCTTCTGTCTTTTGTGTGTGTGGCAGAGAGAAAGAGAGAGAGAGAGAGTGTGTGTGTGTGTGTGTGTGTGTGTGTGTGTGTGTGTGTGTGTGTGTGTGTGTATGTGTCGAATGAGGTTCTGCGTGTCACTTCGAGTACCGTGGTATACGTGTGTGTGTGTGTGTGTGTGTGTGTGTGTGTGTGTTGGTTACTGCAGTGGTGATTGTGCGGTACAGACACGTTCTCTTTTATTCTGTTTGTTTTGTTTGTCCTCTTCTTTTTCTTTTTTTTCCATCATGTATCTCTTTCCGTGCAACAAGAAGAGTAGATATTGTTTTCTGTCAGTGTGAGCTCTCTCTCTCTCTCTCTCTCTCTCTCTCTCTCTCTCTCTCTCTCTCTCTCTCTCTCTCTCTCTCTCTCCCCTTCTATGTCTCTTTACGCCCATTGAACTGTAAAAAACACTTATACACAGCTGTTTTACCCTGTCCTTCACTCTCCCTTCCCTCTCCCTTGCTCTCACTCCCCTTTGCTCTCACTTCCCTTGCTCTCAGTCCCTCTCCCACCACTAGTACACAGCGCGTGGAGAAACGTATGTATGGATCACAGACACAACACTTGCAATACACCGCTACTGTTCAGATAAGTGAGGTTAAGCAGCGAGGTCTCGGGTTAATAGTTGGATAGGTGACCGCCCTGCCTCCCAGCACTACACTCTTGGGCATTCAATCAGGTAGTCAGTCAGTCAACAAGCGTCTCGTCTCGCCATGTCTCGATCGAAGGGAATGTTTTGACCGTGCAGGGGTGACTCACTCTGATGTCCTACAACAAATATGCTTACCTGCTTACTTCCGTGTTATGCGCTGGAGTGTAGGAGTGTTTTCTTTACTTTTTTTTTTTTCTCTCTCCCTTTTTGCTTTTTTTGCGTCTCGTGTTGTTGTGAACCGATGATATCCTTGGTGCACTTCCTTTTCCTTCTTTTAATCCTCATTCACTATCATGTTTTCTTGTTATATTCCTACTTTTCTTTATTTTGCTTGAAGTTCTTCGATTTTTTCTTTATACATTCCTTTTCATTTGGTACACTTCTTTCTTTCCTTCGTGTTTCCTCTTTTATTTCCTCCTTTGTCGCGTTTTGCGTAATGGCAGACACTCAACACAAGTTTATCATATTTTCCTTTTTTTTTTTATCCACAGAACATAATTTTTTTTTTTTCCTCTCGCTCTTTCATCCTTTCTTTTTCCCTTTTTCGTAGATATTACAATCTTTCATGGTTTAGTGAGGCTGGAGGCGACGTTTGTGTGATATTAATAGTACAGGTGTGTGTGTGTGTGTGTGTGTGTGTGTGTGTGTGTGTGTGTGTGTGTGTGTGTGTGTGTGTGTGTGTGTGATGAGATTGAATCGTTGCAGTTTAAGCCTCAATTATGCAGCGGTTAGTGCTAATTGCCGTTACACAAACACCGCGAATGACTGCGTTTGTTTTGGGTTATTGTAATGTTATTGTTATTATTGATGAGTAAACGACCTGACGCTCCACCACCAGTCCTTAGGGATTTATTGACGTGGCTCTACATTGTTACCTGTTATCCATTCCGGGGGAGATAAATGATACACACCTGAGATATACCTGTGATTTACCTGCATTCCTAAGGTGTTTGCGTGTCCACCTGTCCTTCAGTAAGAGTAATAATGTGTGTGTGTGTTTGTGTGTGATGTGGGTGGGGTGAGAACAGATGGGCGG
>NC_059287.1:15112633-15135133 GCF_017591435.1 Portunus trituberculatus | reverse complement strand
TAGCGTCACTCCGCGCCCGGTTAGTTAAACTTGTCAACGCTACGAAGGGCGTGATTGAGTTTAGGAGACGGAGTGAAGGACGAGGAGGAAGAGGGAGAGAGAGAGAGAGAGGGAGAGGGAGAGGGAGAGGTGTTGGATGGCTAGATGGGAAGAAAAGAGGTGAGTGAGTGAGGGAAGGTGGATGTGGATGGATGGGAGGGGAAAAAAGTGGAGGGAAGTGGTGTGTTGGAGAGAAAGGTTAGTTGAGGGAGGAGAGGAGAGGTGGTGATGGGAGGAAAAGAGATGAAGAGGTGGAGAGGAAAGTGAGGGGAGAGAAGGAGGGAGAGGAAAAGGGGCGCAAGGGATCAAATTAGGGCCTCTTATAACCCAGTGGAGAGAGAGAGAGAGAGAGAGAGAGAGAGAGAGAGCGGTAGTTTGTTTCCTTATTTATCGTTCTTTTTTATTCGTATTTTTTCAGAAAGCCGTGAATTACCCTCAGTTTGGCCTTGAATGTGCTCTCTCTCTCTCTCTCTCTCTCTCTCTCTCTCTCTCTCTCTCTCTCTCTCTCTCTCTCTCTCTCTCTCTCTCTCTCTCTCTCTCTCTCTCTCTCTCTCTCTCTCTAAGGCGCCATAAGTAAGCTTCCAATAATATTTTCTCTATTATTGTCTTGGGAAAGACTGTATTCTCTCTCTCTCTCTCTCTCTCTCTCTCTCTCTCTCTCTCTCTCTCTCTCTCTCTCTCTCTCTCTCTCTCTCTCTCTCTCTCTCTCTCTCTCTCTCTCTCTCTCTCTCTCTCTCTCTCTCTCTCTCTCTCTCTCTCTCTCTCTCTCTCTCTCTCTCTCTCTCTCTCTCTCTCTCAGAAGAAGAAGACATTTTTAGTGGAGAATACAATAATTAACTTCTGTTCAATGAATCGCGAAATTTTAAACGTGTAGATAAAATGAACGTAAAATTGAATATGTTTTAATAATTGTCAATGTAGCTGATCATTTTATTTTATTTTATTTCAGTTAGTGTTCCATAATCTTACGTTTGTGTTACCAATTCTCTAGTTTTTTTTTTTTTTACCCTTTATCTGCGAAATGCAATGCCTTAGAATTTTAACCCCTTCAGCACTAAGACGCATTTTTACCATGAGTGTTGGATATGATTACACGAATTTATTGACATTCGGAAGGGTCTATGGAGATCAGAAGGTTAATGGCCAGAGTCTTCAGTATTTTAATCCCCACATGAGTTTCTGAAGCTGTATAAAATCATCAAATAGTAACCAGACTGAGTGTAAAAACGTGTCACGGTACTAAAAGGGTTAAAAAGTGTCTATGGAGATCAGAAGATTAATGGACAGTCTTCACTATTTTAATCTCCACATGAGTTTCTAAAGTTGTATAAAATCAAGTAGTAAGCAGAATGAGTATGAAAACGTGTCATGGTACTGAAGGGGTTAAAAAGGGTTAATGGAGGTCAGAAGATTAACGGCCAGAGTCTTCACTATTTTAATCCCCACATGAGTTTCTGAAGCTGTATAAAATCATGAAATAGTACTTTGGGTATGTTTTAGGGTATATTTAGGTGTATATTCGTATTTTTGGTGTATTTTGGGTGTATTTAGGTGTATTTGAGTAAATTTGGGATACTTTAGGTGTATTTATTTATTTAGAGGCATTTTGGGTGTATGTTTGGGGTATTTTGGTATATGAATGTGAAAACGTGTCATGATACTGAAGGGGTTAAAACCATATACAAAATTATTTAAAAAAAGAACATATGAAAGGAAAATTCCGTGAAATGTGTGAATATTTTAACTTCTGAATAGCTCTTTGTTTATAAGCGACTGTAGAAAACAAGGAAAAAAAAAAAAAGGAAAAATAAAGAAACCAGCATGTTAGTCACTATAGAAAACAAAGGAAAGGAAGGAAGGAACATGTCAGCAACTGTGGAAAGCAAAGAAAAGAAAGAAAACATGTTAGCAAGTATAGAAAAAAAAAGAAAGAAAGAAAGGAAGGAACATGACGTGTGGTTAGCGATGAAGGATTGGTATAGTGGTTAACAGTGATAGGGTTGACAGTTGTGGTGTTCATAATTTGGGTATTTTGAGTGTATTTTTCGTATTTTTCGGTATTTTGGGCTTATTTAGGTGTATTTGGATAAATTTGGCGTATTTTCGGTGTCTTTTTGAATCTATTTGTGTATTTTTAGGCATTTTGGGTGTATGTTTGGGGTATTTTGAGTATATTTTGCTGTTTTGGGCGTATTTGGGGTATATTTGTGTATTTTGGGGTATATTTGGGTATTTAGAGTATATTCTGGGTTTAATTGGATGTATTTGGATATTTTCGGAGTGTTTTAGGGTATTTTGGATGTGTTTTGGGGTGTATTTGGGATGTATTATGAGTGTGTTTTGTGTGTATTTTTCGGTAGTTTTATTGTGTTAGTTCATAATTCACACACTCGTAGTTTATGTTGTGTGTGTTGGTGGTTTGTGTTTTAAATAGCAGTGTTTTGGCTGTGTTGGTTGTTGGCTTCAGTGTTGGTGTTTTAATTAATTTCTCGTGTTCCCATGTCCAGCTTGTGTTGTTGTTGTTGTTGTTGTTGTTGTTGTTGTTGTTGTTACTGTTGTTGTGTCTTGCTCTGTTTTTTTCAATTTGTCAAGAAGTGAGGGTTTATTTCTTTCCATGTATTTTAGTGCCCTATCTTGTGTGTTTCCTATTTTTTTTTCTTTGTTTTTGTAATTTTGTATCAATTTTGAATGCTGTTGTCCATAAATTATCTGTTTATTTATTTATGTATCTGTTTATTTATCTTTGTATCTACCTAACCTTTTATCTATTTATCTGTCTGTCTATGTACTTTTGTATCTGTCTACCTTACTATCTATTTCTGTTTATCTATCTATCTATCTATCTATCTATCCATCTATCTGTCTATCTATCTTTGTATCTACCTATCCTTCTATCTACCTATCCATTTATACCTATCTATCTATCTATCTATCTATCTATCTATCTATCTATCTATCTATATAAATAAAAAAGAAATACCTAGCTAATTATTTTCTCTCCCCACAGATGATGGCGACGAGGTGACACTTATGTATGCCAAGCATGAGGTACGTTTGTCTGTCCGTGTGTGTGTGCGTGTGTGCGTGTGTGTGTGTGTGTGTGTGTGTGTGTGTGTGTGTGTGTGTGTGTGTGTGTGAGTTATTGACACGGAAATGGTGTCTGTATCATATCTTTTTTCTGTTTATTTATGTGTTTGTGTTTATTTATTCATTCTTTTTGAGTTTATTTCTTAGTGTCAGTCAGTAAATTGAAAAAAAAATAATATCAACAGTAAGAAATTAAGGACATTTATATATTTTTGTGAGTCTGTTTATTTTTCTTGTATTCAGTTTATTTATCTTTTTATTTGATTTATTTATTAGTATCAGGAACTTCACATATTCAAAATTAATACAAAAAATCTATATAAGAAAATATTAAGTTTTTTTTGTATTTTTATTAGCTTTTCAGTTTAGTAATGTTTTTGTCTTCAATTTTCTCTTTAACCCCTTCAGTACTGTGATGCTTTTCTACCTTGAGTGTTCTGTGTCATTAGGCGACTTTATTGACATCAGGAACGGTCTATGGAGGTCAGAAGTTTAATGGCCAAAGTTTTCAGTATTTCAATCCCCCACATGAGTTTCTGAAGCTGTATCAAATCACCAAATAGTAAGTAGAATGAAGAAGAAAACGCGTCACGATACTGAAAGGGTTAAGGTTTTTTTCTATTTTTATAAGGTCAATGTTTTACAAATATATCATAATTACATCAGACTTACAATCATTCAAGTTCAGTTTGTTTTTTTTTGTTTTTACTAATTTCTCTCAAGTTCAGAAGATATTTTCATTTGAAGCTATTTGAATATACATTGATTTTATTTTCATTTCATTATTCATTTATCTGTTTTATTTATCTAGTTTTTTCTTTCAAGCTAAATTGGGTCCTTATAACAAAACCCATTCCTGTGTTAATGTTAATGAAGCTGGTGTGTGTGTGTGTGTGTGTGTGTGTGTGTGTGTGTGTGTGTGTGTGTGTGTGTGTGTGTGTGTGTGTGTGTGTGTGTGTGTGTGTGTGTGTGTGTGTTGCAATCTGAGTTGTTGGATGCTTTACGGTTTATTGTAAGGTGATAATGTGTGCCTTGTGTTCTCTCTTATTCCGGAAGGGTTGTGTTTTGTTGACGTGTGGCGCCAGAATCCCTTAGCTTGTGCTGTGCCTCATGTAAACTGTCTCACTACTCAGTGGTTTGTTTCTATTCACTCCTGGAACTTTAAACTCACAACAGAATCAGATTGGTCAGAATATTTGGTGTCAGTTCAGTGTTTTTTTGCTCATATAATCAATTTTTGCCTTCATCTTCAATATTTTTTAATCGACTTTTTTTTCCAGCAATGATGTCTTTTATATAATCTAGCATATATATTTTTAATACATGAATTTTTGTCTGTAATATTTTTTTTTTCAGCAAAGCACCAAGAACTATAATATTTTTGACGTATAATCCAATTTTTTCCACCAATAACCATGTCTTTTGTCAGTAACCTAGTGCATGATTTTTCTTTCCCCCTGTCTTTTAATGGTGATGAAATTGAAGTGACAAATCTCCTCAGCAGCGGCGCGCGTCCCATGTGTTGTGTTACGTAGTCTCCAAGAAGGTGACCGTTTTCTCTGAGCCACGAGGGAGGGTCGTAGAGAACGGGAATATTCCATCGCCAACTATACTAAAGTCGCGCTCTCAGAAGCCACTATCCTTAGATCAGCTCCCTTACCGCCCTGCTACTTCACCCCCACAGCAGCTTAATCCCCATTGCTGAAATCCCCGCGAGGGCTTAAATTAATACGTTTTTTTCCCCTATTTCCTCTTCTCATCCTCTTTTTTTTTTTTTTCGTCTCTCCCTCTTTTATCTTGTTTTATCATTATTCATCTTGACCTTCCCTTCCCTCATGTCTTGTCCCTCCACGATGTGAATTAGTCTCCTTAAACTTACCTTTCCGTACCTTCTTTTCCTCCACCGTGACCTCTATCCCTCTCTCCCTCTCCCTCTCTCTCCCTCTCCCTCTCACACCAGCACTCTCTTGGTGTGAGTGTATTGATCTGACCTAGTTCACAGTTCCCTCCCTCCCTCCCCTCTACCTTCCCCTCTCCCTTGTTCCCTCCCTTCCATTCCTCCTCTCCCCCAACTCTCTCTCTCTCACTCTCCCCTCTCTCTCTCTCTCTCTCTCTCTCTCTACCTCCCTCGCTTATGTGGGTGACTCGGCCAAAAGATGCAACCACGTGTTCTCTCTCTCTCTCTCTCTCTCTCTCTCTCTCTCTCTCTCTCTCTCTCTCTCTCTCTCTCTCTCTCTCTCTCTCTCTCTCTTGTTATTGTTATTTTTATCAATATCATTTGCTGTCATCACCTTGCAACATTCTCTCTCTCTCTCTCTCTCTCTCTCTCTCTCTCTCTCTCTCTCTCTCTCTCTCTCTCTCTCTCTCTCTCTCTCTCTCATCCACTTTTCTTAGAATTGGAGGAAACTGGTCTTTTGGGAGGAGGAACGAATGGAGGGAGAGAAGAGAGAGTGGAGGAGAGGTGGAGAGGGAGAGAAGAATAACAGATAAAATGAAAGAGGAAGAGAGGAGGGGAGGAGGAAAGACTGGAGTGGGAGATAGAAGGAAGGAAAGAAAGAGAGTAGTGAAAGAAGGTAGAAGAGGGAGAAGGGAGAGGGGAGAGAGAGAGAGAGAGAGAGAGAAAAGTTGTAGTGAAGCCAAATTCTTATCGATCAAATGGGGAAGCAAATCAAGCTCTCTCTCTCTCTCTCTCTCTCTCTCTCTCTCTCTCTCTCTCTCTCTCTCTCTTTGCTCCCCATCCCCTATTCCTCCCCCCTCTCCCTCTCCCTCTCCCTTTCCCTCTCTCTTTTCCTCCATTTCCATCCTTCCCTCCTTCCCTGCTTAACTTATTCCTACCCCCTCCTCCTTTTTCACCTCCCTCTCCTCCTCCTCCTCCTCCTCCTCCTCCTCCTCCTCCTCCTCCTCCTCCTCCTCCTCCTCCTCCTCCTCTACACCATTTAACTCTGAATCTTTTTCTTAACTATATTCCTCTTCTCTCACTCACTCACTCGCTCACTCACTCACTTTCTCTCTTTTCTCTCTCTCTTTCATAAGTAGGCAAAATATTTATCACGTGACTCAGAAGGTAGATGCTCTCTCTCTCTCTCTCTCTCTCTCTCTCTCTCTCTCTCTCTCTCTCTCTCTCTCTCTCTCTGGTAAGTAGCCAAGAGGTGATATAACACTACTTTTTATTTTTTTTCCCTCCTTTTGCTTTCCTTTTCTCTATATTTTCCTCATTTTTTTTCCTTTTTTCCCTCATTTTTAGTAGTTCCTTTTCACTTTTACTTCCTCATTATTATTTTTCTTTTTTCCAATTGATTCTTTTACTTTTCATCTTAGTTTTCCATAAGATAATATTCTCTCTCTCTCTCTCTCTCTCTCTCTCTCTCTCTCTCTCTCTCTCTCTCTCTCTCTCTCTCTCTCTCTCTCTCTCTCTCTCTCATAAGATGCAATGTATCAGGAGTAGTTATGACGTCAGAACACAGATGACGTCACAGCTTCCTACCCACACTTGTCACCTGCGTGTGTGTGTGTGTGTGTGTGTGTGTGTGTGTGTGTGTGTGTGTGTGTGTGTGTGTGTGTGTGTGTGACTGAAGTAAAGAAGGAAATCATCATGGAGAATAAGAAAATAATTGTGTGTGTGAGTCTGTGAGAGAGAGAGAGAGAGAGAGAGAGAGAGAGAGAGAGAGAGAGAGAAGGGGGGATTGGAGTGGACGGAGTAATGTATGATGGAAGTAAGTGGATGGAGAGAGAGAGAGAGAGAGAGAGAGAGAGAGAGAGAGAGATGAAGGAGGGATGGAGGGGAAATATTGGGTGTTGGAGGAAACTTTTAGGGAGGGGGAGATGAGGGAAGGGGGTAGGGGAGAGGGAAACACCCACGCAGACGTTATCTTATTGATCAGAGACGTCCCTTCCCCTCCCTCCCTCCCACCCCCACCCTCACTCTCCCCTCCCTTCACTCCTTTCCTCTCTCCCTCCCTCCCTTCCTTTTCCTTCGTGTTTCCTCTGTTTCTTGTCTCTTTTTATCCTTTCATGTGTTTCGTTTTATCTTTCCTTCCTTCCTTCCTTCCTTCTTTCCTTCATATTGTCATTTCTTCCTTTTTCGCCTGTTTTGCTTCGTTTCTTTCATTTTTGCTGTATCAATGTTTATTCAAATTTTTTTTTCCTTTTTCGTGTTTTTTCCCTCTTTTCCTCTCTCTTCTGATCTCCTTCATGTTTTTCTTTTTTTTTTCCTCCGAACGGCCTCAAGGAAAAGGACACAGCGGGGAGCTAAACACACACACACACACACACACACACACACACACACACACGTAACATCTAGTAGGTTGTATGACGTCACTTGTAAACACGGCCCGGTGCATTCTGGGTACGTGTGTGTGTGTGTGTGTGTGTGTGTGTGTGTGTGTGTGTGTGTGTGTGTGTGTGTTTACGTCAAGGCAACACAAACACTTCAAACATTCACATTGATGGGTTTGTTATATCCGGGTCAGTTAGCCTTGTGTTTCTCTCTCTCTCTCTCTCTCTCTCTCTCTCTCTCTCTCTCTCTCTCTCTCTCCGGTAATGTGACAGAGAATCATCGTCATCATCAGCTCGTCATTGCCCTACGTAATAATCCTTTAGTTTCGCCGATCTGATAGTTTACCTTCATAATTTTGCGTCACTCTTAGTAGCTCCTCCTCCTCCTCCTCCTCCTCCTCCTCCTCCTCCTCCTCCTCCTCCTCCTCTTCTCTGCGTTCCTTCGTATTCCTCCTTCCCTTCCTCCTCTCTCTTCAACCTCTCCCCCTTTCAGTTTCTCTCTCTCTCTCTCTCTCTCTCTCTCTCTCTCTCTCTCTCTCTCTCTCTCTCTCTCTCTCTCTCTCTCTCTCTCTCTCTCTCTCTCTCTCTCTCTCTCTCTCTCTCTCTCTCTCTCTCTCTCTCTCTCTCTCTCTCTCTCTCTCTCTCTCTCTCTCTCTCTCTCTCTCTCTCTCTCTCTCTCTCTCTCTCTCTCTCTCTCTCTCTCTCTCTCTCTCTCTCTCTCTCTCTCTCTCTCTCTCTCTCTCGTTCGTTGTCCCTCTCTCTCTCTCTCTCTCTCTCTCTCTCTCTCTCTCTCTCTCTCTCTCTCTCTCCCATTCTCCATGTTCTTCCCCGCCTCCCTCCCTCCCTCCTTCCTTCCCCTCCCCCATGTTTCTGTCTATATTCTCTGCTTTCCCCAGCCGCTCCTCCACCCTCAGTCTCCTGCCTTCGTTATCTTCCCCTCTCTTGTTCCCTCTCCTCCATTCCCACTCCTCCCCTCGTTCTCTAGTTCTCTCCTTTTCCCTTCCCGTTCCTCTTTGTCCGCCCTTCCCTCTCCCTGCTTCAGTCTGCACTCCCTGTTCCCCCGCCTCCCCCGCTTCCCCCTCTGCCTCACATTCTCTCTCCCCTCCTCGCCTCACTCTTGTCCTGTCCTCTCTATTCTCCACCCTCACTCCCTCTCTTCCTTCCTTTGCATTCTCAAACCCCCACCTCTCCCTCCCTCCTTCCCCTGCCCTCGCCCAGTGTTGCCTCCTCGCGTGCCTACCCCCCACCTCCCCCTAAGCAGGGCTCGGGGCGGGTGGGGCGGGGTGGTGGCGGTGTTGGTGGTGGTGGTGACGGTGTTGGTGTCGACTTAGTGCACCACCGCCGTACCAGATCCTAGGTCAGGATCCGCACGTGTGGCTCCCGTGACTGGCGTGCCCCGCCACGTGGCGGCCTCGGGCACGCGGCGAGGGTGAGTATGAGAGACGCGTCCCGGGACGCCGTGGGTCGGGCGTGGGTCGACGCGGGGTGAATGGGTTGCGGGCACGAGGACCGGTGCGCGAGGGCGGTGAGTGCGCGGCGCGGGCGGCGGGCGGCGGGCGGCGGGCGGCGGCCAGTGTGGTGCAGCGAGTGGCGCGAGCAGGATGTGGGCGGCCGGCGCCGGTCGGTGAGGACGGCGTGGCCAGCGAGATGGTGCTGCGGGCCGCTGTGTCTGCCGCGCCCCCCGGGGCACCCCCGCGACCCCCGGGGCCTCCTCCGCCTGCGGGACCCACCCAACCCCAGCTCCCGGCCTCCTCGCCCAAAACCTCTCCGCTGCCCTCGCGAGCTGAGCTGCCCAGGCTGCCCCCGCCCCCCTCCAGCCCCAACCCGAGCACAGGACGCAGGTCCCCAGCTTCGTCCCCCCACAGTCCTCTGCTGGCCAGAGACCGCGGCTCCACCCCCGCCACTCCTGCCACCGCGGTCCCCACCCCAGCGTCCTCCGCCCCGGCCAAGCTAGGGACGGGCGGGGCCGGGCGCGGCGCCCCAAGTCAAGCGCCCCGAGCCCCACGACCTCTTCCTCCACCCCACCGGCTCATTCGACAACACTCGTTGGCGGCTGTGTTAGGGTTGTTCCGGGGCCGCGAGGAGCGGGGTGGGTCAGGTGGGTCGGGCGGGGCCCCTGAGGAATGGCCCCCCGTGCGGGAGGAGCAGGAGGCCGAGGAGTCCGAGGAGGAGCGTTGCTCCGGCGCCAACAACTCCCGCTCCCACTCCATCCCGTCCACCTCGGTGCCGCACCTGCCGCAGGAAACCCGACGCAAGCGGCGCAGCTCGTGCCACACGGACTCGAGTGGCCTGGTGGTGCCGCTGCCCCCGCCGCCTCAATCCATCAAGAAGAAGACTCTGAGCAGCGAAGCCACCACCGCGGCGGCGGCAGCGGCCACGCGGCGCTGCTCCCTCACGCTGCCCTACCCGGCGCTGTACGGCTCGTGGCAGAGCAGCGCCTCGGCTCCTGGCAGCCGCCACGGCAGCAGCGAGATGCCCCCCGGTGGGGTGGGCATCGTGCGGCGAGCGGCGCCCCCAGTGGCCGTGGAGATGATTTCCATGGCGGGACAAGGCAGCCAGGGGGCATCTAACAGTTGTAACGTCAGCCAGGCCCCTCCGCCACCCCCCACGTCGACCCCTATGACCACTTCCTCCTCCTCCGCCCCCTTGCTTCCCTCTCCTCCTCCGGAGATGGGGCACTCGGGCCCCACGGGGGGCTCCCTGCCGCCGGTGAGGGAGGCGATGACCAACTTGCTCGCCTCCTCCCAACAGAAGGTGCCCATGAAGGACTTCGGGTCGGAGGTCCGCGCCTCCATGGACATCGCGCACTTCCTGTCGCAGGCGACGCTGGTGCTGGACGTGGCCGAGACCTCCCTGGAGGGCATCTGCGACCTGCTGCTGACCAAGCTGCTGGAGCAGGACGAGCCGCTCTGCTCCGTGGCCGAGGCCAAGTCCATCCTCTTCACCCACGACACTTGTGAGTACCTGTGTGCACTGCCGCCCCGCACAGGCAGCGCTTGGGGCGGCTGAGTGCTGGGCTGGTGTCGTCCCCGCTGCGGGGCTGCCCGGGGCGGGGACGGCAGCCAGGCGCGACGCGGACAGTCGATAAGTCACGGGATACTTGGTGCACAGGGGGGTACGTACACGGGTGTGTGTGTGCGTGCGTCTGTTTGTCAGTGTGTGTGTGTGTGTGTGTGTGTGTGTGTGTGTGTGTGTGTGTGTGTGTGTGTGTGTGTGCGAGTGTGAGTATGAATGCGTTTGTGTCTGTGTGTGTGTGTGTGTGTGTGTGTGTGTGTGTGTGTGTTTGTGTGTTTGTGTGTCTGTGAGTGCATTGGTGTGTCAGTATCTGCATTGGTGTGCTGGTATTTGTGTGTGTGTGTGTGTGTGTGTGTGTGTGTGTGTGTGTGTGTGCGTGCGTGTTCGTCTGTGTGTCTGTGTATGTATATGTGTGTGTGAGTGAGTGCATAGTGAAGTGTGTGTGCAAGTGTGTGCGTGTAATGGCCAGTGTGACCTTTGGAGCAGCAGCAGCACAACCACCACTACCACCACCACCTCCGCCGCCGCCACCGCCACCACCACCCCCAGTATTTGTGTCTGGAGGGGGGCGGGGAGTGCATGGCGGGGGCGGCGGTGTGCGGGGCGTCTGCTGCCGCCGCCGGGCCACGAGGTAAACAGGATCACAGGGGCTCAGTCTTACTCCACTAAATTTGACGCTGGATGTCGACCGCACGGATAGCCAGTCAACAACACTCTTTCCTCCTTCCCTCCCTCCCTCCCTTCCTTCCCTTCTTTCCCTCCCCTTCCCTCCCTACCCTCCATCTTCTTCCTCTCTCCATCCTTCCTGCGGCTCCTTTCATTTCTTGCTCCTCCTCTTCCTCCTCCTCCTCCTCCTCCATTTCCCCTCCTTCCTCCTTCTCCTGGTATATATTTCCCACATATTATTACTACATTAAAGAGAGAGAGAGAGAGAGAGAGAGAGAGAGAGAGAGAGAGAATCAGAAGGCAAAAGTCATCAGAATCTCGAGTCCACATCCAAGGGGAATATCTCTTGTCAAAACAGCTCGAGATTAACCTTCTCTCTCTCTCTCTCTCTCTCTCTCTCTCTCTCTCTCTCTCTCTCTCTCTCTCTCTCTCTCTCTCTCTCTCTCTCTCTCTCTCTCTCTCTCTCTCTCTCTCTCTCTCTCTCTCTGATATCCACTACCCCCCCTCTACTCTCTTTTCATCATGAATAATATCTGAGGTTCCTTTTCTTCTATCGTGTCTCAAGATCAACGAAAACAAGTCTTCTCTCTCCTTTTCTCTCCTTTCGTCCTCTCTCTCTCTCTCTCTCTCTCTCTCTCTCTCTCTCTCTCTCTCTCTCTCTCTCTCTCTCTCTCTCTCTCTCTCTCTCTCTCTCTCTCTCTCTCTCTCTCTCTCTCTCTCTCTCTCTCTCTCTCTCTCTCTCTCTCTCTCTCTCTCTCTCTCTCTCTCTCTCTCTCTCTCTCTCTCTCTCTCTCTCTCTCTCTCTCTCTCTCTCTCTCTCTCTCTCTCTCTCTCTCTCTCTCTCTCTTAGTCTTTCCTCGTGTCTCCTTCTCTTCATGTGTACCTCGACCAAACCTGCATCCTTCCTTTTCTTCATTTCTTCCTCCTCCTCCTCCTCCTCCTCCTCCTCCTCCTCCTCCTCCTCCTCCTCCTCCTCCTCCTCCTCCTCCTCCTCCTCCTCCTCCTCCTCCTCCTCCTCCTCCTCCTCCTCCTCCTCCTCCTCCTCCTCCTCCTCCTCCTCCTCCTCCTCCTCTCTAAATGTCCTCCTCATCCATTTTCTCTGTATTGCACACACACACACACACACACACACACACACACACACACACACACACACACACACACACACACACACACACACACACACACACACACACACACACACACACACACATAGAGAGAGAGAGAGAGAGAGAGAGAGAGAATGGTAATAATAGTAGTAGTAGTAGTAATAATAGTAGTAATGATAATAATAATAATAATAATAATAATAATAGTAATAATAATAATAATAATGTTACGAACGGGGCTTAACTTTTCGTGCCGACCAATTCCAGTGGCGATATTAATTCTATTTAAACTCGCAAATACCTGTTTTCGGGATCAGCGCGTTCAGGTCATCACTAATTAATGTCATTCTCACCTGCTCCATTCCTCCGCGTTACCTGACACAACCTAAACCCTCCAATCATACCCTTTCTCTCTCTCTCTCTCTCTCTCTCTCTCTCTCTCTCTCTCTCTCTCTCTCTCTCTCTCTCTCTCTCTCTCTCTCTCTCTCTCGTTCGCAGCGCCTAAAAATAACATAAGGGTGAGATGTAAATAAAATAGCGAAGTCCAGTACCTGTTTTGATAGTTCACCCAGCTGCGATATACCTGGTGAGGGGGGGGGAGGGAAAAGTATGAAAAAATAAAGCAAATAAGTTAATCCTACGCCTTTATTGTGAGTCTGCATTTTTCTCTCTCTCTCTCTCTCTCTCTCTCTCTCTCTCTCTCTCTCTCTCTCTCTCTCTCTCTCTCTCTCTCTCTCTCTCTCTCTCTCTCTCTCTCTCTCTCTCATGGTTAGTTTTTGACCTTTCCTGTTGTTTTTTTTCTCTCTCTGTGTCTCTCTTCCTCTTCCTCTTTCTCTCTCTCTCTCTCTCTCTCTCTCTCTCTCTCTCTCTCTCTCTTTTCTCTCACTTTCTTTTCTTCCTGTAGTTTGAAGTGTCAGAAGTTAATTTGACAGGCTTTCCTATTTTAAACCTTCCAATTCTTCTCTTTTTTTTTTTATTGAATCTGCCTGTCTCTCTCTCGCTTTCTCTCTTTCTCTCTTTTTCTTTTTTTTTCTTATCCTTACTCTCTTTTTTTTTTACTCTGGCAGGAAGTATCAGGAGAAATTTGACTGGCTTTCCTATTTTCTCTCCCTTTTTCTTTTTTACCCTTCAAATTTTCTTTCTCTTTTTTGCGTCTTTTTAACCCTCTTTTTTTCTTTCTCTCTCTTACATGTAATCCTATTTTAAACTTTACCATCTTCTTCCTCTTTTTCTCTTTCCTTTCTTTTCTGCCTACTTTTCTCTTTATCTTTCCTCTTCTCTCTCTCTTTTACGTTGTTTTTTTTTTACTTTTCTTTCCTATTTAAAACTTTCCTGTTCTTTTCCTTTTCCTTTCTTTACTTTTCCTTTCTCTCTCGGCATTTGGTCAAGTCTTTATGCTCAGTTTAGTCTAACGCTCCTTCTCAGACTCCATTTGCGGCTCAAAGAAAAGAAAAAGGAAAAAAGAGGAAAAGGAAAGGAAAAAGAAAGAATCGGGGTTATATTCTTCCACTCTCTTACATACTCAAGTGATACGAATTTCCCTTAAGGGTTCCAATGCTAGTGTCAAGCGATCACGGACTTTTGATAAGAGAAGTGTATGATTTTCCGAGGTTGTTTTAGGCATAGAGTCTTTAGGTTAGGTTAGGTTAGAATAGGTTAGGTTAGGTGATAGGGAGGCAGAGTGCAGCTTGAGAGAGAGAGAGGGGGGGGGGGGGGGGGAATTTTCCAGGACTAATAGTAAAAAAAATTAAGGAATCTTATTTATAGTATCTTAGAAGAGAGAGAGAGAGAGAGAGAGAGAGAAAAAAATATCTTTTCTAGAACAGTAATAGGAAGAAAATAACGGAAGCTTACTTATAGTGCGTTAGAGAAAGAGAGAGAGAGAGAGAGAGATAGTACTGTATATATCCACATCCTTTAACCCATCAAAAGATAAATGAATTGAAAAGAGAGCATTCCATCAAGTCTAGCTACCAAAAATCTTGATGTCCAACTAACTAATGGTGGAATGCTCTCACACTGAAGGGAACAAAGGCCCTGTTGATGTGAAGGCGACACGTTCAGATGACCAAATAACACAGGGCCAATAACCATAGTACTGAGGGTCACGCGACTCACACTGGCCATAGGAAAATAACAGGAAAAAGGCATAGAAGAGCTTGCTGCTGTGTTGCTGTAGTTTGACATTTACTGAAAGGTGTTTGGCTGGTTACATTAGAGTACAATAGAGAGGTTTTTTTTCCGTTAATTGTACAGTTATATAGATTTCGTAGAGCTTCTTGTGTTAAGCCTTCCATTTTTGTTGTTGGTGTTTATTGAAAGATGTCAGTGTGGTTACCTTAGACAGTAAATAGAGGTTAATTTAGTGTTTCAGCAATAGTGCAATTATATAGATTTAGTAAAGCTTGTTCTGTTAAGCATCTCACTTTTTAACTCTGATGTTGATTGAAAGTTATTTGTCTGGCTATATTAGAAAGAAAATAAAGGTTTTTTTTTTACCAGCAGTAGTACAGTTAGAATAGGTTAATTTAGTTATTTCAGCAATAGTACAGTTATATAGATTGAGTAAAGCTTGTTGTGTTAAACCTCTCACTTTTTAACTCTGATGTTGATTGAAATATGTTTGTCTGGTTATATTAGAGAGAGAAAATAGAGGTTTTTTTTATCAGCAATAGTACAGTTATATAAATTTCATAGAGCTTGTTGTGTTAAGCGTCTGACTTTTTTTTACTTTGATGTTGATTGAAAGTTATTTGTCTGGTTATATTAGAGAGAGAATAGAGGTTTTTATCAGCGGTAGTACAGTTAGAATAGGTTAATTTAGTGTTTCAGCAATAGTACAGTTCTATAGATTTAATAGAGCTTGTTGTGTTAAGCGTCTTTACTTTTCTTTGCTTTGATATTTCTTGAGAGATGTTAGTGTGGTTGCATTAGAGAGAGAATAGAAGTTAATTTAATGTTTCAGCAATAATACAGTTCTATAGATTTAGTAAAGCTTGTTGTGTTAAGCGTCTCACTTTTATGCTGTTGATATTGATTGCAAGGGAGAGAATAGAAGTTAATTTTGTCGTTTTTTCCAGCAATACAGTGGTAAATAGTCTTAGTGGAGGTTACTGTGCTGATTTTGTTCACTGTTATTCTCGTTTGATATTCACTGAAAGACACAGTAGAAAGATAAATAAGGTCAATTTTGTCGTTTTTTCCAGCAATACAGTGATAAAAGTCTTAGTGGAGGTTACTGTGCTGATTTTGTTCACTGTTACTGTCATTTGATATTCACTGTAAGATAATATTTTCACGGACACAGTAGAAAGAGAAATAAGGTCAATTTTGTCGTTTTTTTCCAGCAACACAGTTATAAGATGTCTTAGTAGAGGTTATCGTGTTAACTTTTCATTTCCTTGGTCGTCTTTTAACATTCACTGAAAGATGATGTTTGCACGCACACAGCTGAAGAGAAGGAAGGTTATTTCCGTCCCTTCCAGCAACACACGACGGTCATAAAAAGCCCCGGTCCAATTTGTCGTGTTATGTTACAGTTGTATTTTAACATTCACGGGATGGTAAGGTTTGCACGGGCACTTTTGAGGAGAAAGAAGGTTTTTATTGTCGTTTCCAGGCACTAGAAGCATTTAAGAGATTAGTTTAACCCGCCCTCAGTACCATGACGCATTTCCATATTCATTTTGCTTACTATTAGGTGATTTTATACAGCTTCAGAAACTTATGTACGGGATTAGAATAGTGAAGGCTGTGGTCATTAATCTTCTGACCTCCATGGACCCTTCCTAATGTCAATAACATCGTCTGATCATGCCCAGAACTCAAGGTAGAAATGCGTCCTAGTACTGAAGAGTTAAGAATGAGTGTCCTGGAAAAAAAATAATAATAAAGAAAATGAGTGTGTGAAATTTCAAATGAATGAATAATGTTAGCTCTCACTGTTATTCTCCCCAATCATTATAATCTCTATAATGAAACTAAAACGTGGCAAGAACAGCGTATTAAATGGTGAGTGGCGCTAAAAGGGAGGGAAAAGAGTATCCAATCATACTTATTTCACCACAACTGTCCTAATTTGAGACTACAATACACTGAAGCATTGAAGAAAAACATTAAAGTAAACTGTGGGAAATAAATCTACCACTAATCATTTGACAATAGGGAAACAAAAGTAAGAAAAGCATGGCAAGGTGGCTGCTAGAGGGAGAGAGGAAGGCAGGGAGGGAAGCAAGCAGGGATAGAGAGGGAGGGAGGGAGGGAGGGAGGCAAGCAGGGAGGGAAAAGAAAACGTGTCTTGTAGTGTGAAGCGAATCGAAGAGACGGGCCACTGACGCCTCGGTTCCGCCCGCCCGCTGGAATGTTGGTGCTGTGTAAATCATCCTTTTCCCCAGAATTCCTCGATAACTTCCCCAAACTTTCCGCAGCAGTGATTGTGAGGCGCTCCTGCTCATGCGCCTGCTATTGCTACTGCTCCTGGTGGTGGTGGTGGTGGAAGGGCAGTGTCTTTGCTAGTGTGGCCATACTACTGTTGTTGCTAAGAAACTGCTCCGTTTAACGATTAGCTAGAGCGATACAGTGACAGGTGCAGGTACAGCTCGTGACGGGGAGCAGGTGTGTTTTGTGGCTGTTCCGATTAATTTTCAGTCTCTCTCTATCTCTCTCTCTCTCTCTCTCTCTCTCTCTCTCTCTCTCTCTCTCTCTCTCTCTCTCTCTCTCTCTCTCTCTCTCTCTCTCTCTCTCTCGTCTTCAGCATCTTATTTGAATTACTACGCAGTAAGAAAATACAACAAAACCGTGACGTAAATGTGTTGTGTGTTTTTTTTTATCATGAATAGATAAATAGATAGATAGACACCTAAGTATATAGGCACAGAAATAGATGGATAGATGGACAAGCAGATAGATAGATACATGGCCATATAGATAGATAAATAGATAGACAGATATAAACAAGCAGATAGATAAACCATGTGAATATATAGATAGATAAACCAATAGATAGATAAATTTGTAGTACATATAGATGGAAGATAAAAAATGTTACTTCATATAGCCATTGATAGATAAACTGATAGATAGATCCCGAACTGCATAATGATGATGATGATGATGATGATGAAGGAAACAGAATAAAAATAGAAAAGAAAATAGAAAGGTCAAATTAAGAAACACGATTGGCATTCCGTGTGTGTGTGTGTGTGTGTGTGTGTGTGTGTGTGTGTGTGTGTGTGTGTGTGTGTGTGTGTGTGACCTTATCTCTCAACGGTGACCTTAAATATAAATCCCACTGTTTGTTGCTCTTCCTGTCAGTAAAAACTCGGAGAATTTATTTAATCTTTACTATCACAATTTTTTTTTTTTTTTTCATTTTTTTCCTCCTATCGTGCGAAATGTCCTAAAAATGTCCTAAAAAATCCTATGTCCAGATTGTCCCTTGTGCCTTTGACCTTTTATTTGTTTCTTTGTTTGTTTGTTTGTTTGTTTGCTTTCACGGTAACTTACGGTCTCTGGGGGACATTACTGCTAACTGCCATCTCTCTCTCTCTCTCTCTCTCTCTCTCTCTCTCTCTCTCTCTCTCTCTCTCTCTCTCTCTCTCTCTCTCTCTCTCTCTCTCTCTCTCTCTCTCTCTCTCTCTCTCTCTCTCTCTCTCTCTCTCTCTCTCTCTCTCTCTCTCTCTCTCTCTCTCTCTCTCTCTCTCTTCATCACCTCTATCAATGCAGGATTTTCTTTCATTTTTTTTTCTCTCTCTTCCCTTCCTCTTTTTTTTCCTTCGCCTTTGCCTTTTTCTTTCGCGTTAATCACATTGCCATTTTTTTTCATCGCTGAGTCTTATCCTGAGGAGGAGGAGGAGGAGGAGGAGGAGGAGGAGGAGGAATGACAAGGACAAGAACGAGGATGAGAACGAGGAAGAAGATAAGGAGGAGGAAGAGGAGTGGGAGAGAGGGTATTCTAAGAAGGTTAAAGAAGTAGAGAGAGAGAGAGAGAGAGAGAGAGAGTTGGAGGGCTGCTCTTGTTGTAGTAGAAGCAACGAAAGAAGAGTAGGACGTGGAGTAAGATGAAGTGGAGGTAAAGGAGAGGAAAGAAATAGGATGAAAGATAATTGGAAGAAGTGGAGGAGGAAGAGAAGGAGGAGTAAGAATAAAAGGAAGAGGAGTAGGAGGAGGAGGAGGATACTAAAAATTCACGCTATTTTATGTGTGTTCTGGTGGAAATAAGTGAACGAGAGAGAGAGAGAGAGAGAGAGAGAGAGAGAGAGAGAGAGAGAGAGAGAGAGAAAGTGAATTAGAGAACGGAAAGAATGAGGTAGGTTGTAATGTTCTAGGTGGGGGAGGAGGAGGAAAAAGAAGAATAGGAGGAGGAGGAGGAGAGGAGGAGGACAACAAGGAGGAGAAGGAAGAAGAATGTGGAGATTTTAAGGCACATAGTATGGATGTTAGAGAGAGAGAGAGAGAGAGAGAGAGAGAGAGAGAGGGTAGTGTAATGTATGGGGAGGCAGGGAGAAGATGTGGGAGTGGTGTGTGGTGGTGGTGGTGGTGGTGGTGGTGTTGGGGGGGTGTGGCGGGGGCAGAGCTTAAAGTCGGGGTGGCAAGGTTGACGCCTCAACCGCCCTGCCTGCCACCGCCCTCACCACTCCTTCCTGACACCCTTCACCGCCTTCTGCGTGTGTGTGTGTGGTGTTCATAGGTACCCATGAGTAAAGTGCCTCATGGAAAACTATAAATTAATCCACTTCACACACACACACACACACACACACACACACACACACACACACACACACACACACACACACACGTACATGACAAAACGTGCTGCATACTTTACACGTACATGACAGAGCCACAGCTTATCTAGTGTTTACATAGTGACGGCCAGATGTGTGCACGGCGCTGTGTCCGTGGGGGCCGTGTGTACGTACATGGGATTTCAGAAACGTACATGATGGCACTCGTAAACATATACACATTCGAAATTCCTGTGTGAAAGCGTATACATATGCTAAAACGTACATGGATGAAACACACACACACACACACACACACACACACACACACACACACACACACACACACACATATACACACGTGAAATATATGCAAGGTCATATGTACACTATTGAGAGAGAGAGAGAGAGAGAGAGAGAGAGAGAGAGAGAGACAGACAGACAGACAGACAGACAGACAGACAGACAAGGAGGCAGACAGGCAGGCAGGCAGGCAGGCAGGCAGGCAGACAAACAGACAGACAGGCAGACATACAGACAGGCAGATAAACAGAGACAAACATTCAACAGACAGACAGACAGAGAGAGAGAGAGAGAGAGAGAGAGAGAAAGAAAAAAAAGCTTCGTAAAAATAAAAACAGAATCGTTATGTTTGTTTTTGCATTGAGTGGCTCCTTAAAAAGTCGTATTTTTATTATTTATCTCTTTATTTTCATTGGTCAGATTATGCACTTCTTTTTCTCTTAATATTTCGGTAACACAATTTTTCGGCTCAATTATTGTTTTCATATTTATTTTCACTGAGGTAAAATTTTAAAGCTGGACATGAACGTAGTATGATGCATTTTGTCGTTTAAGATCTCTATACATTTTCGTTCAGTTTATTGAGTCAGTAGTCTGGATCTTTCACTGGTATAGTTATTCATATGAGGTCTCGTATTCAGAAACGCTTTACTCTCTCATCACGGCTATTTCCCAAGGCCACAGAGATGATTAGCATGGTTTTCAAGAGTGTTTTTCTAGTTGATAATGTAGAAATCTTGTCACTCTGTCTCTAGAACTATATAAACACCTTAAAAATATCTCGTGTAAATTTAAACTGTTTCAGCTTACATTTCTATTTCTCCAAGTGGTGTATCAGCCATTTTTCTATTTACAACTTAAGTTCATATTTTCGTTCCTTCATTATTGTATTTTTCATTCACTCAGGACATATTTTTTTTCTTGCTTGTCTTTAACCCATTCATTCCCTATTTTCACTTACATTTTCACAACCAACGAAAATGTCAATACTCTCCTTCACTCCGTTCAAATTTTCACTCGTTCTAATACCAAATCACAACACTGCTAGCTTTCTTCATTCAATTCACTTCCATTTTTTTTTTTTTTTTCACTTCCATTGTGGCTGATTCCTTTCTCATCTTTTTGGGAACTTGCAGTTTAAGTGGGCCTTTTTTTTTATATATATTTTGATGTCCTTCGCAGGCTTCCCTCTTCCATAAAAGAAAGAAAATACAAGGACAAAATGTTACTTCCTTCTTTCACACAGTTCACAAGTTCTCTCCATTTCAGATTTACACACATTTTAACACGAAATCACAACACTGCAAGCTTTTTTTCACTCAATTATCTTTTTTCCACCTGCATTCATTCATGGGAAAAATTTTACAGTTCTTTCACTCAGTTCATTCGTTCACTCCTTCAGTTCAGATTTACACACATCTTAACACGAAATTACAACACTGCAAGGTTCCTTCATTCAAGTCATTTTTTATCACCTTGCATTCGTACAAGGACAAAATTTTACTTGCTTCCTTTTCTCCTTTCACTCGTTCACTGATTCATTTCAAACTTAGACACGTTCTAACACCAAATCACAACACTGCAAGCTTTTTTTTCATTCAGTTTTCTTTTTTTTTCCACCTGCATTCACTCACGGGGAAAATTTTACGAGGTTCTTTCACTTGATTCATTCATTCACTTCAGTTCGGATTTAAACATATTTTAACACGAAATCACAACTCCGCAAGCTTTCTTCATTCACTTATTTTTTTCTACTTGCATTCGTACACGGGCAAAATATCAAGAGCTTCTTTCACTAAATTTTCTCGTTCACTATTTCAGTTTCAGATCTTCACACATTTTAAAGCCAAATCATAACTCTGCAAGATTTCTTCATTCAATTCATGAGTTTTTTTTCTTTACTTGCATTCATACACGGGCAAAAAATCACCAGTTTCTTTCTCTCAGTTCACTCATTCACTCCTTCACTTCAAATTTAGACACATTTTAACACCAAATCACAACACAGCGAGCTTTTCTTCTTTCAATTCACTCCTTCTTTATCACTTTCTGGATAACTCTTTAAGGGAATTGGCAACCTAGTGGGCCTTTTTTTTTTTTTTTTCATTTTTTGTTGCCCCTGGCCAGTTTCCTCTACTGCATGAAAAAAATAGACAAACTTGCATTTGTATGAGGACAGAACTTTACAAGCTTCTTTCTCTCAATTCACTCGTTCACTCCTTCAGTGTAAATTTTCACACATTCTGACTCCAAACCACAACACTGCGAGCTATCTTCATTCAGTTCACTAATTTATCACTTGCATTCACACACGGGCATAATTTTACAAGCTTCTTTCAATCAGTTCACGCGTTCACTATTTCAGTTTCAAATTTTCATACATTCTAACACGAAATCACAACATTGCAAGATTTTGTTTATTCAGTTCACTAATTTATCACTTGCATTCACACACGGGCATAATTTTACAAGCTTCTTTCAATCAGTTCACGCGTTCACTACTTCAGTTTCAAATTTTCATACATTCTAACACGAAATCACAACACTGCAACCTTCCTGTATTCAATTCGCTTCATTTTTCCACTTCCATTCGTTCGAGGACAAAATATCACTAGCTTTTTTCACTCATTTCATTCGTTCACTCCTTCAGTTCAAATTTACACACATTCTGACTCCAAATCACAACACTACAAGCTTCCTTCATTCAGTTCACCTTTTTATCACTTGCATTCATACACGTACAAAATATCACTAGTTTCTGTCATTCATTTCACGATTTCACACCTTCAGTTCAGATTGACACTCATATTAACACCAAATCATAATACTGCGAGCTATCTTCATTCAATTCACTTCGATTTTTACCACTTCCATTCGTTGAAGGACAAAATATCACTAGGTTACTTCTCCCGATTTCATCATTCATTCCTGTTTTTATTCTCATAGTTAGGACGTTTTCAGGAAGTGTCCGTGGAAATGTTCGTGTCCTTATTTCCACACCTGCTAAGCTCTCCTCCTCACTTATTGTCTTTCTTTTTAATAATCTTGTTTTCTTTATTCCATTTTTCCTTGTTTTTTTCTTTTCTTTTCCTCTTTTCGTAATCTCCATCCCGTCCTCCCCTTCTCTTAATTGCTCTTTACGTTCTCTCTCTCTCTCTCTCTCTCTCTCTCTCTCTCTCTCTCTCTCTCTCTCTCTCTCTCTCTCTCTCTCTCTATCTCTCTCTCTCTCTTTCCTTCCCTTTCTCTTTCACATTTCCTGACCTTTTGTATCTATT
>NC_059287.1:15100133-15107633 GCF_017591435.1 Portunus trituberculatus | reverse complement strand
CCTCTCTTTCTCTCTTTCTCTCTCTCTCTCTCTCTCTCTCTCTCTCTCTCTCTCTCTCTCTCTCTCTCTCTCTCTCTCTCTCTCTCTGGTATATATGTCCCGCCTTTCTACTTATTACATTTCTTGACAGATTGGTCACACGGGAGGATAGACTTAATTATTTAAATGCGCCCATTACGTCTCACCAAAACGAATAGGGAGAGGAAGGGAAGGAAAGGGAAGGGGAGAGACAGAGAAAAGGGAAGGGAAGAGAAGATAAGGAAAGGGAAAATTATAGATGGAGGGAAAGGAAGGGTAGAGAATGGAAAGAAAAGGAGAGTATAGATGGAGAAAAGGGAAGGTAAGAAGAAAGAAGGGAAGTGGAAGATAGGGAAGGGAAGTGGAGGTAAGGGGAAAAGGAGAGAAGGGAATGCTGTAATGCAGATGGAGGGAGGAAAATGTGACCGAAGGAAAAGAAGGGAAGGGAAGAGAGAAGAAGAGAGTAGATATAGAGAAAAGGAAATGGAAGAGAATGGATGGAGAGAAGAATAGAGATGAAGGAAGGAGAAGAGGAAAGATGGAAAAGGAAGAGAATAGATGAAGGAAAAGAAAACGAAGATAAGGAAAGGAAAGGAAAACGAGAGAGTAGAGATGAAGGAAAGAAAAGAGGGAGAGAAAGAAAGGGAAAGTAAAGGAAGGAATGACGAAATAAAGAAGGCGAGAATAGATATGGATAGAGTAAGGAATGAAGGATAAAAGAAAATACAAGGATACATAGAGAAATAGAAAGAAAGATAGAGTGACACATAGATAGATAGAGAGAAAATGAAAGAAAGAAAGGAATAGATTTGAATAAAGAAGAAAAACGGATGAGTAGATAAAAGAGGCAGAACTGAACGTTGATAAAGAAGAAGGGAAGGAGAATTAGAAAAATGGAAAGAAACATGGAACGAGAGAAGAGAGGAAGAAATAACAACAAGGAGAAAAAAGGAAGAGAAATTCAGAGATGAGGGATAAATGAAGAAAGAGACAAAAAGAAAGAAAATAAGAACAAGAAGACAGAAGAGAGGAAGAGGAGGAAACGTAAACAAAAGAGGGCAGAGGTGAATAGTAAATAAGGAAGAGAGAGAGAGAGAGAGAGAGAGAGAGAGAGAGAGATGGGAGAACGATGGGAGGATGTGATTTAGTTATCTAGTAAAGTCTTTGGTTGATTGAGTTTGGGGTGGTAATCTCTCTCTCTCTCTCTCTCTCTCTCTCTCTCTCTCTCTCTCTCTCTCTCTCTCTCTCTCTCTCTCTCTCTCTCTCTCTCTCTCTCTCTCTCTCTCTCTCTCTCTCTCTCTGTCTTTAAAATTATGTATGAAATTTAATTATCTCTTTTCTCCTCCGCCGTCCTCCCCCTCCTCCTCCTCTTCCTCCTCCTCCTCCTCCTCCTCCTCCTCCTCCTCCTCCTCCTCCTCCTCCTCCTCCATAGCTCTGATTTTACGAATTTTTCACATGGAGAGAAGTAGAGTGGCAGGAAGGAAGGAGAAATGAAGAGAGAGAGAGAGAGTGAGAGAGAGAGAGAGAGAGAGAGAGAGAGAGAGAGAGAGAGGATAGGGGGGCTTAGGAGGAAGAAGGTTCGTAAAGTGGAACAAAAGAATAAAGATAAGGGAGGAAAGGAGAGAGAGAGAGAGAGAGAGAGAGAGAGAGAGAGAGAGGAAAATACTCCACCTACTCCTCATAAAGAAAAAAAAAACATGGATTTATTGCTTAGTGTTGCACATTTTGCCTCTTCTTCCCTCACTTTCCTCCTTCCCTCCCTCCTTCCCTCCTCCTGTCCCTCCCTCCCTCTCTCCCTCCCTCCCTCCTCCTTCTCTCAACACCAACTCATCTCCTCTCCCTCTTTACCCTTCCTTCCCTCCCTTCCCTCTCATGTCCCCTCATCTTCTCCTCTCAACACAAACTAGCTCCACTCCCTTTTTCTCTCTCCCTCCCTCCCTCCCTCCCTCCTTCCCTCCCTCCCTCCACATGCTTCCCTCCTTGTCCCTTCTCTCACAACTAGAACCCTTCCCTCCACTTCTCTCCCTTTCCTCCCTCCCTTTCCCTCCCTCCCTCCCTTGCTTCTCTTTGAATTTCCACAGCAGAGAGAGAGAGAGAGAGAGAGAGAGAGAGAGAGAGAGAGAGAGAAGGAAGGGGGGAATTTCACGGAACTGGCCACTTTTCTGTGCAATATTTAGTCAGTGTTTGTTACCATCATCACCACCACCACCATCATCACCACCACCACCACCACTACTATCAACACCAGTACCACCACCACCACCTCCTTTGCTCCACTTGAAATCCTCCTCTTCCCGGGCATCTTACTCCTTCTTCGTCACTCCTACAACTCCTCCTGCTCTTCCTCCTCCTCCTCCTCCCCTTCCTCCTCCTCTTGTGCCCTCGCTCGTCACCAAGAGCAGCCAAGAAATATGAAACTGATTGAGAAGCACAGCCACGATCGGTCACTACCTCGACAGCCATTGGAAGAACTTAAAGCTGTTATGTCCTCCGGCCTTTTACTCTTCCCTCCCCCCCCTCTCTAGCCTCCCCTCACCTCCCCTCATCTTCCCTCCACTTCCCTCTCTCCGCTCCTAACCTCACTGGCCCTCCCCTTCTCCCATTCCCTGCATCCCTTCTCTAGTCTTGTCCTGCACTGTCTCTCTCTCTCTCTCTCTCTCTCTCTCTCTCTCTCTCTCTCTCTCTCTCTCTCTCTCTCTCTCTCTCTCTCTCTCTCTCTCTCTCTCTCTCTCTCTCTCTCTCTCTCTGATTGCCTTCCGCAAATTTATCCCTTTTGTCTCTTCTCTTTTCTTCTCACTTGTTTCGTCCTCTTCTCTTTTCTTCTCTTTCTTTTCTTTCTCGTCTTCTTCTTCTTCTTCTTCTTCTTCTTCTTCTTCTTCTTCTTCTTCTTCTTCTTCTTCTTCTTCTTCTTCTTCCTTCCTTCCTTCCTTCCGTTCTTCTCTTCCTTTTTTTTTTTTTTGTCTCCGTTTTCCTATTTACGTTTTGCTCCTCAACCATCACCACTCTTGTCAACCTTTTGCTCTCTCTCTCTCTCTCTCTCTCTCTCTCTCTCTCTCTCTCTCTCTCTCTCTCTCTCTCTCTCTCTCGCTCAATAACACTCTTAAATCTCACTTAAGTATACATTATAGAAGACACACACACACACACACACACACACACACACACACACACACACACACACACACACACACACACACACACACACACACAATGTTTTCTTGCTTCACACGAGATTACCAAGAGGAAAAGAGGATTGGTAGATATAACTCTCTCTCTCTCTCTCTCTCTCTCTCTCTCTCTCTCTCTCTCTCTCTCTCTCTCTCTCTCTCTCTCTCTCTCTCTCTCTCTCTCTCTCTCTCTCTCTCTGAAAATGGAAAAATACCTCTTTCTCCCACGGTCGGTGTTAAATAGAGAGAAAGAGAGAGAGAGAGAAGAAGAAGAAAGAAGAAGATATCAATATTCTCTCCAAGCTGTACTTTAGGCCAATCTTAAGCCCGGATGTTACCATCACCGGGGAGCGGAAGCTTTTCTCTCTCTCTCTCTCTCTCTCTCTCTCTCTCTCTCTCTCTCTCTCTCTCTCTCTCTCTCTCTCTCTCTCTCTCTCTCTCTCTCTCTCTCTCTCTCTCTCTCTCTCTCTCTCTCTCTCTCTCGTTGTCTCCATCTCGTCGCCATCTCGTCACTTTTTACGACAATATATTTCTTGTTCCTTTCATGGTATTTTCATGCTCAATTTTTTCCAACTCTCTTATTTTCCACTCGTTTTATTCCCAAATTCTTGCTATTTTTCTTTCCCTTTATTTTATTCCTCGTTTTTTCGTCTTTCGTGGTTGATTCATGTTCAATTTTCATGCTTTACTTTTTTTTTTTTGTTGTATATTGAGATTTAATTCCTATAATGTTAATCTTTTTTTTATTTCTATCGTATTTCCTGTTTTTCCTGGTTTTATTCTACTAGTTTATCATTTTTCTCCGTGTACGGTTTATTATTTCTTCACTATTTCATTATTTTACTCTTCCCTTTTCATTTTGCCATTCACTTTTCATCATTTTCATGCATTTTTATATTTTGTTATCGTTTTCTCTACTATTGCTATTGTTTCTTTTCCTATTTCCTATTTTTCCTTGTTATATTCTACTACCTTATATTTTTCCCCTGTACGATTTCACTATTCTATTCTTTTCTTTTCATTTTACCACAGGTTTTTCATTATTTCCATGTATTTCTGTATTTTTTATCTATTTCTCTACTGTTGCTCGTCTCTCCGGTTCTGGGCATTCGTAAAATTAATCTGTCCTTTTGTGAGCGAGACACCACTTTGAAGAAATTAAGTGTGTTACTGGACAAACATTCCTTCCTTGTGCTGTGGTAGAAGTGTGTGTGTGTGTGTGTGTGTGTGTGTGTGTGTGTGTGTGTGTGTGTGTGTGTGTGTTGTGTTGTGTTGTGTTGTGGTATGAGATGGTATGATGTGTGTGTGTGTGTGTGTGTGTGTGTGTGTGTTGTGTTGTGGTATGAGATGGTATGATGTGTGTGTGTGTGTGTGTGTGTGTGTGTGTGTGTGTGTGTGTGTGTGTGTGTGTGTGTGTGTGTGTGTGTGTGTGTGTGTGTGCTTGTGTGTGTGTGCATGTGCGCGCGTGTGCGTTTGTTCGTGCGTGCGTGCCTGCGTGTGCGTCTGTGTGTGTGTGTATTGAACGGCGAGCCTTGTTGTATGCATGGAACCAACACCCACACACACACACACACACACACACACACACACACACACACACACACACACACACACACACAGGTGCGGTCCCAGCAGTGTTGCCAGCCTAAGGATGTATCCCTGAGTGTTGTAGATATGGAGACAGAACCCAAGTCACTCCCACCTCTTACTCAATTACTCCCTCTCACAGAACTCAAAGTCACGATATTACTTTTTACACGTGTTCTGAAGTGGCTTTGTTTATACCCAGACAAATGTGAGGAGTGAGTGATAGGGAAGCACACGAGTATATCCCCCTCCTTATCAGCTTCCTTACCAGTCACTCTACATGTTTGGGTTAGTTATCTCTGCGTTCTGTCTCCTGTGTTAATAACGTCACTCTGGCTGCTTCCTGTATCTCATCCATGTTGCTGTTGTTACTGTTACCATTAGCTGTGTTGATATTGTTGATGTTGCTATTGCTGTGGCTTCCCCTCCCTTCCCCTCCCTTCCTCTCACTTACCCTCTCCTCAGGTTCCCCCAGCTAATCTTCCTTGTACAATAGTCCCTGATATATATGTGTTTTATCCCCCCTTTGCTCCCTCTCCCTCCCTCCCTCTCCCTCTCTCCTCCACTGCAGCCATTTACCTTACCATCCCATCTCCTCCAACGCAATAGACCTGATTGTTTGCTTGTTTTTTCTTTCCTCACAGCCGGATCAAATGAAAAGGACAGTTTGTCAAAAGGTTAGAAATGAGTACATATTTTTTCAGTAGACTAATACTAATACTAATGATAATGATGATAATGATAATAGTGCAGTTTTTTTTCTCTTTTTTGCTACTAACAAGAAATAGAACAGAGAGTGATTATTGTTAGTATAGTTTTTAATTGGCTTTTGTTTTGATATTTATTTTTTGTATACTAATGGTATTTTTTAAACTAACTGTACTATTAGAGATAAATTAATGTTACTATTTTTTTAATTAGATGTATTGTATTGCTGTGTGTCTGTACTGTACTGTACTGTCTGTCTGTCTGTCTGTCTGTCTGTCTGTCTGTTTGTTTACTTGTCTGTCTGTCTGTCTGTCTGTCCTACCTACCTTACCTTTCTAAACCTTACCGTTCTATTTATTGTTTCTGATATTTATGGATTCTCTCTCTCTCTCTCTCTCTCTCTCTCTCTCTCTCTCTCTCTCTCTCTCTCTCTCTCTCTCTCTCTCTCTCTCTCTCTCTCTCTCTCTCTCTCTCTCTCTCTCTCTCTCTCTCTCTCTCTCTCTCTCTCTCTCTCTCTCTCTCTCTCTCTCTCTCTAAGTGTCAGGGGTCAAGTATCTGAGGTCAGGGGTTATTGAGAGGTCAGAGGGTGAAACAGAGAGAGAGAGAAAGAAGAAGAAGAAAAAACTGTTAATCATCTTTCCTCCCTCATATGTCGTTCTCTCTCTCTCTCTCTCTCTCTCTCTCTCTCTCTCTCTCTCTCTCTCTCTCTCTCTCTCTCTCTCTCTAACCTTGAATTCTGTTTCTCATCCCATCCATGTAGCTATCTCCTCTCTCTCTCTCTCTCTCTCTCTCTCTCTCTCTCTCTCTCTCTCTCTCTCTCTCTCTCTCTCTCTCTCTCTCTCTCTCTCTCTCTCTCTCTCTCTCTCTCTCTCTCTCTCTCCATCACCTTATCTCTCCACGTTATCTCTCCATTAATTTCTTCTTCCCCTTTGGTCGTGAGTCTCCAAGCATCTCTTATCTCTCTCTTTCATCTCCCTGCAAGCATCTCTCTCCATCACCCCTCTCAAAGATAATGTGTCTCTTCTTAACCCTCTTCCCACTCCTCTCTCTCTCTCTCTCTCTCTCTCTCTCTCTCTCTCTCTCTCTCTCTCTCTCTCTCTCTCTCTCTCTCTCTCTCTCTCTCTCTCTCTCTCTCTCTCTCTCTCTCTCTCTCTCCTGTCCCCATTGGTAAGATCAGTGAATAGTAATTGCCAAATGGAAATTAATTGTGTAGACCTTCTTGCATTTCGAGTGAGGAGGAGGAGGAGGAGGAGGAGGAGGAGGAGGAGGAGGAGGAGGAGGAGGAAGAGAAGAGAGGTAATGATGGGGTTTCTATGTGTGCTTTTGCCTATCTCCTCCTCTTCCTCCTTCTCTTCTTCCTCTTTTTCTCCCTTTCCTCCTCCTTCTCCTCCTCTTCCTCTTCCTCTTTCTCCTTCTCCTCCTCCTACAATTCTGTTTCCTATGCCTTCTTATCCTTCTCTTTTTCCTCTTTCTGCTCTTCTACTTCCTCCTCCTCCTCCTCATCCTCCTCCTCCTCCTTTTCTTTCTTTCTTATCTTCCTTTTTTTCCCTTTCCTCCTTCTCCTTTTCCTTCTTCTCCTTCTCTTTCTCCTCCTCCTCCTCCTCCTTCTCCTTCTCTTCTTCTTCTTATTATTCTTCTTCTTCCTCTTCTTCTTCTTCTTCTTCTTCTTCTTTCTTCTTCTTCCTCTCCTTCTTCTTCTTCTTCTTCTTCTTCTTCTTCCTCTTTCTATTTCTGCTCCTCCTCCTCCTCCTCTTCCTCCATCTTCCCATATATTTTCCTTCATAATGTTCTCTCTCTGTTTCCTCCTTCGCTTATTCTTCTCTTTATCGTCAATTTTTTTCTTTATCTTACGCTTTTATTTTCATATTTCCCTCTTTTATCTTTGGATTTTCTTCCTTTTTTCATATTTTTACAACTTTTCTCTTTCATTTTCATTTTTTTTTTTTTTTTTTTTTTTTGTTCTTGGTTCATTTTTAGTTTTGGTTTTGTCGTATATTCTCTCTCTCTCTCTCTCTCTCTC
>NC_059287.1:15085133-15092633 GCF_017591435.1 Portunus trituberculatus | reverse complement strand
TCTTCTTCTTCTTCTTCTTCTTCTTCTTCTTCTTCTTCTTCTTCTTCTTCTTCTTCTTCTTCTTCTTCTTCTCTTCTTCTTCTTCATTCTCATTCTCCTCCTCCTCCTCCTCCTCCTCCTCCTCCTCCTCCTCCTCCTCCTCCTCCTCCTCCTCCTCCTCCTCCTCCTTCAAAGCACTTCCTTGTTCTCTTGTTTTCATCTCTTTCTTTGCCTTTTGTGGAGGAATGGAGTTAGAAAGGAGAGGATGGGAGAAAGGAGGAGGAGGAGGAGGAGGAGGAGGAGGAGGAGGAGAGGAGATTTTCCTTACCTGTAATCAATGACCAGGTAACTTCTCTTCATCTGATTGGCTAAACGCTTCTTCTTTCTCTCCTCCTCCTCCTCCTCCTCCTCCTCCTCCTCCTCCTCCTCCTCCTCCTCCTCCTCCTCCTCCTCCTTCTCCTCTTCTTTTTCAAATGCGATTGTTTTCATTTGTTTTTTCTCTTTTTATTTTATTGACGTGTTTTTTTAAAGTTTTTACTGTTATTATCTCTCTCTCTCTCTCTCTCTCTCTCTCTCTCTCTCTCTCTCTCTCTCTCTCTCTCTCTCTCTCTCTCTCATTCATATTTTTCCTTTGTTTTGTGTGTTTTTCCTCTCTCGTGGGACGGAAGGAAGAGAAAGGATGGAGGAGGAAAGAATTGGGAGGAAAAAGGAAATGGAGGAGTCTTTCTTTTTTCTTTCTTTTCTTTCTTTTCTTTCTTTCTTTCTCCCTTGAATGAAAAATTAAAGCTGTTATTGATTTTGTGGTTTTTCGTTTCATGGATGGAATTATGATTTTTATTTTTAGTTTCACGTTTTTATTAAGTTTTCATTTTTTCTTCTTTTTTTTTTAAGTGGCCATTAATTTGTAGGTTATTGTTTTGATGTTTGGTTTGATGCTTTGATGTGTTTTTATTGTTATTATCATTATATCTTCTTCTTCTTCTTCTTCTTCTTCTTCTTCTTCTTCTTCTTCTTCTTCCTCTTCTTCTTCTTTTCTTTCTTTTTCCAGCTAGTTTTATATCATATTCTCATATTTTTTTTATTCTTTCCAGTTATTACAGTTTTTTGCACTTTCGAAACACACACACACACACACACACACACACACACACACACACACACACACACACACACACACACACACACACACACACACACAATTAACGTTCACAGCTGCAATTTAAGCGGCAGCCTGTTCTCTCTCTCTCTCTCTCTCTCTCTCTCTCTCTCTCTCTCTCTCTCTCTCTCTCTCTCCGAAAAACATCTTAACATCTTTTTGTGCACTCTAACATAACCATCCACACACACACACACACACACACACACACACACACACACACCTGTCTACATAACCAGCACCTGTTCAGCTTTAATTACCAGTGCCGTGTCTTCCCTCCGCAGTACACCTCCTGGCGAGAACCATCCAGGGCACTGCCACCTCTGAGAATGGAAGCTTCGACTACGACCAGTCATGGATCTGTGCTCTGTAAGTACCGGGAGATGGACTGCGTTTGGCTGGGTTGGGTTAGGTTACTTTAGGTTAGGTTAGGTTACGTTAGGTTAAATTTTTTACTAATTTTGACCATTTTAGACTAATTGTGACCATTTTTAGACTAATATTGACCATTTTTAGACAAATTTTAACCATTTTAGACTAATTTTGACCATTTTTTAGACTAATTTTGACGATTTTTAGACAAATTTTGATCATTTTAGACTGATTTTAACCATTTTAGACAAATTTTGATAATTTAAGTTAGGATAGGTTAGATTACGTTAGGTTAGGTTAGGGTACGTTAGGTTACGTTAGGTTAGACTTTTTTCACGTAAGAGGGAGATCCGGCGAAGGGCAAAAGGAGTGAATTGATTAAAAGAAAAAGGCCTTCTCATATTGTTCTTTTATTGTTTGATTTTTTTATGAAGTTTGGTGAAGCGAAAATCTATGAGGTTTGGTTAAGTTGAATTAGGTTAGGTTGGGGTTGAGTTTGGCTGGGTTGAGTTAGGTTAGACGGTGTTGTTATTGTTGGGTTGGGATGGGTTGGGTTGAGGTGGGGTGGGGTGGGTTGGGTTGGGTTGGGTTGGGGGTTGGGTTGGGTTGGGTTGGGTTGGGTTGGGATGGGTTGGGTTGGGTTGGGTTGGGTTGGGTTGGGTTGGGTTGGGATGGGTTGGGTTGGGTTGGGGGTTGGGTTGGGTTGGGTTGGGATGGGTTTGGTTGGGTTGGGTTGGGATTGGGTTGGGTTGGGTTGGGATGGGTTGGGTTGGGTTGGGTTGGGTTGGGTTGGGTTGGGTTGGTTTGGGTTGGGTTGGGTTGGGTTGGGATGGGATGGGTTGGGTTTTGGGTTGGGTTTGGGTTGGGTTGGGTTGGGTAAGGTTTTATGGTGGAATAACGTTATATTTGTTGTTTTTGTTTTCTTTGCTTAGGTTCTGTTTGAGTTAGGTTAGAGTAAGTTAGGATAAGTTAGGTTAAGTTAAGTGGTGGTGTTATGTGTGTTGTTGTTGTTGTTGTTGTTGTTGTTGAAGATGAATAAATGAAGGGGGGGAGGGGAGAAACGCTCTTTGTTTTGTCTTTCTTTTGTGTTTGTATGGGGAAAATTAGCAAAAAAAAAACCAGAAAAGAGAACGTGTGTGTGTGTGTGTGTGTGTGTGTGTGTGTGTGTGTGTGTGTGTGTGTGACCTTTTCATTGGCTTGTATAATGTCACGTGATCTTTATTGGATGTGAACTTTGACCTTGCCTCTCTCTCTCTCTCTCTCTCTCTCTCTCTCTCTCTCTCTCTCTCTCTCTCTCTCTCTCTCTCTCTCTCTCTCTCTCTCTCTCTCTCTCTCTCTCTCTCTCTCTCTCTCTCTCTCTCTCTCTCTCTCTCTCTCTCTCTCTCTCTCTCTCTCTCTCTCTCTCTCTCTATTGTTTTATTTCTAGCATGCGTTTCTCTTCTTTCATTTGTACCTACTCCTGTTACGTTTTTATTACTCTTTTCTTTTATCATCATCATCATCATCATCATCATCATCATCATCATTAATTCACTTCTATTCATTTACCAGTTCATTCATTTTCTTCTTTTCATTTTTCCTCCTCTTCTTTCCTTCCATTCATTTTCTCTCTCTCTTTCCTTGTTATCTTCCTTCTTTTTCATCGTTTATTCATTCTTTCTATTTCTCACTTCATTCCCTTCCTTCCTTTCTTCTTCCTCTTCCATCCCTTCCTCCCTCCCTCCTTTCCTTCCTTCTTCCTTCTTTCCTTCATTTCTTCCTTCCTTCATTCATTCATTCATTCCTCCTCCCTCCATCCATCCATCCATCCTTCCTTCCTCTCTTTCCTTTCCTCTCTCCATCCTTCATTCATTCATTCATTCATTCATTCCCTCTCTCCCTCCCTCCTTCCTTCCTTCCTTCCTTCCTTCCTTCCTTCCTTCCTTCCTTCCTTCCTTCCTTATTCTCTCCCTTCATTCATTCATTCATTCATTCCCTCTCTCCCTCCTTTCTTCCTTCCTTCCTTCCTTCTTTCCATCCTTCTTTCCTCCCTTCCTTTCCTCTCTCCATCCCTCCTTCCTTCCTTCCTTCCTTCCTTCCTTCCTTCTTCCATAGAGTTTCCTTCAAGATTTTTTCCTTCACCTCCACACATTTCAGTAACAAATTTCACTTTTTTTTTTTTTTTTTTTTTGCCTCTTAATTAATTCTGACGTGACTTGACGATCTTGAGTGGACGATTGCATTGATTTTTTTTTTATTCCATTTCACTCGTTTTCCATTTTATATCGTTCATTTTTTTTTATTTCTTTTCGTTTTTTTTTTTTTTTTTATTTGTTAGGTCTGGTATAATTTCTTCTTTTGGTATATTTGGTCTCTATCTGTCTGTGTGTGTGTGTCTCTCTCTCTCTCTCTCTCTCTCTCTCTCTCTCTCTCTCTCTCTCTCTCTCTCTCTCTCTCTCTCTCTCTCTCTCTCTCTCTCTCTCTCTCTCTCTCTCTAAGACTCATTCTCTGCTTCAGTTCACCCGTCTTTCTTTCTTTTTTTTTTTTTTCTTTTTTCTTTTCTTCTCTAATCTCATCACCTTACTTCTAACTTTTTATCCAATTTTATTTCATTTTATTTTATTCTCTCTACGTGTGTGTGTGTGTGTGTGTGTGTGTGTAGATCAATATGTCAACGTTAAGGAATTTTCTCTTTTTTTTCTCCCTAGTTTCATTTTCTATTTTTCATTTCCTTCACAGTTTTGCAAAGGTGTAACTGTAATATTTGATTGGAGAGAATAAAAAACACAAAAAGAAAAAAAAAAAAAGGAAAAACTAGTCTCGTCTTGCATCTTGAAGTACAACGAGTATATTTCATTTCTATATATATTTTTTTCCATCTTTTTTTTCTTTTTTTTTCTTCTCACCTTCATTAATTCCTTACCAGCGCCTTTTAAACATTCGCACGTAACTTTCACACGCATTCTCACCATTTCCCACGCATATCTCTCGCCGCTCATTTTCCCGGCATTCCTTCCCTGTCGTCCTCCCACTCCTCTCCCTCCCCATCTCCCCCTCCCATGCACTACCCCATCAGCATTAAGCATTCTCACATTTATTCGGCCATAGTGTTCTGTATTACCACCAAACATTCCTCATCTTCTTATATCTTCCTCCAATGTCACTCTTCTTTCCCATTCTGCCTAACTTAACCTAACTATCTTACCTTAACTTAGCTTACCTTACCTTGCCTAATGTTACGTTACCTTACCTTATCTTAACTAACCTAACCTATTCTAACTGAACCTTCACCACTTCCTATATCTTTAACTCAAACCATCCACTTCTTTACGAGACTTTTTTATCTTATTCTGCTCCAATGACCTAACTTAACCTTGTGACATAGTTTGACCTGTTTTTCGCCTTTTTCATTACGTGGAATTCGTCACTTTTTCTTTTTCTTTTTCTTTCTCTTTTTTTCCTATTTTTTTATGCACTAACCTCACCTAATGACCTAGAGTGACCTTCCATGACCTACTTTCTCGCTATATATCAGTCGGAATTTGCTATTTATATCTCACCTATTTTTTCCCCCTTTTTCGTTTAAGGTCAAACAGCAACCATGACTTAATTTAACCTAGTATATAGTATAAAGTTCCTTGACCTTTTTACCCATTACATACCACCTGTCACGCATTCATTTCCCCCTCTAAGGCCACGTGCCAATTCTGACCCGATCTGACCTGACCTGGGATGACCTCTGACCTATTTTTATTCGGTACATTTCAGTGGGAATTTGCCAGCACTGCAGAGGCGCCACGTTGCGATCGCCCGCCTCAAGCAACCAGCCAACATGGGACGCACCAGCAAACAAGTCAAGCTGTTTATTCTTGTCCTGTGCCCGAGCAAGGAGGTAAGACTGTTTTTGTTGCTTTTGTGGTATTAGAAGTGCGTCTTCATTTTTTTCATGTCCAGCTCTTGTGGTATTGTAACTGTGTGTCCTCAATTTTTTTTTTTTTTTTTTTTTATATATATGTCCTTGCTCTTGTGGTATTGTAACTGTGAGTCCCCACTTTTTTTTTTCATTTATTTATTTTCTTTTTTGTTTGTCCTTGTCCTTGTGTTATTGGAACTGTGTCCTCAATGGTGGCAGCGTGTGGATGTTGCAAGAAGCTGATGGTGGAGAAGCTTTGGAGTTCTAGTGACTGATTTTTTTTTTTTCTTATGTAAGAGGGGAAATCTAGCTAAGGGCAACAAATGGGAGTAAACAAATAAGGCCCACCTAAATGCCAGTCCCCAAGCAGGTTCGAGAGAGTTTGTCATATGAGTGGGATAAATGTCTTGAAATCTTTGACTTTTGTGAGTTCAGGTCATAGGAATGGAAATACAGAAGAAGGTATAGGAAGTTTGTTTGGGTTGGATTGTAAGGTAAGGTTACGTTTTAAAATTAAGTCAGGTTAGGTTTGTCTGTCAAGTTTAACCCTTTATATGCTAAATAGTTTTTCCTCATAATCTCTTTGAATATTTTAGACACTTATTTTAGCATGGCAGTCTCTTAGATAGTTCTGTAGTCTAAAAAAGGAAATGAAGCTAGGTTAGTTTGTCAAGTAGGAAACGGACCCCATTTTTTATGCTAGCTACCCCTACCTAACCTTACCTTACCTTACCTTACCTTACCTTACCTTACCTTACCTTACCTAACCTAACCTTATCTATTCTAACCGAACTTTCATCACTTCTTGTATCTTTCACTCAAACGTAGGTTAGTTTGTCTGTCAAGTTTAACCCTTTGAATGCTAAATAGTTTTTTCCTCATAATCTCTTTCAATATTTTAGACACTTATTTTAGCATGGCAGTCTCTTAGATAGTTCTGTAGTCTGAAACAATGCAAAATCAACCATATCGCCTCCTTCTTTTTATGACAAAGCATTTTTTTTTTTTTTTTTTTTTTTTTTTTACGGTTCTCTGAATGTTCATAGCAAAACAAACGCAACCGTGAAAAGGATTAAAGTTTAGGTTTAAAGATAAGGTTATGTTTTAAGATCGGTGCAGTTTGGTTAAGGTTTTGGTAAGGTTTCAAGATAGGTGCAGTTAAGATGATGTTTTGGTAAGGTTTTAAGATAGATGCTGTTAAAATGAGGTAATGGTAAGTTGTTAATATAGGCGCAGTTAAGATGAGCTTCAGGTTAAGTTTTAAGATACCTGCAGTTAAGTTGAGGTTTATACTAAATTTTAAGATAGGTTCAATTAAGGTAAGGTTTTGGTAAGATTAAGTTTTAAGATACATGCAGTTCAGGTTTACGCTAAATTTTAAGATAGGTTGAATTAAGATAAGATTTGGCTAAGGTTAAGTTTTAAGATAGGTCCAGTTAAGTTGAGGTTTAGGCTAAGTTTTAAGATAGGTTCAATTAAGATAAGGTTTTAAGATAGGTGCAGTTAAGGTAAGGTTTAGGTTAAGTTTTAAGATAGGTTCAAGTTGGTAAGGTTTTAAGAAAGGTACAGTTACCCTTTAGTACCATGACGTGATTCCATATTCATTGTACTTACTATTTGGTGATTCTATACAGCTTCAGAAACTTATGTGGGGATTAAAACAGTGAAAACTCTGGCCATTAATCCTCTGACCTCCATAGACCCCTCGTAATGTCAATAAAATGGTCTAATCATACCCAAAACTCAAGATGAAAATGTGTCCCAGTACTAAAGGCGTTAAAATGAGGTTTTAGTAAGATTTATTCACATTTTCTCCTTCAATTTGTATAATCTATCTTTGTAATAATGTATTTTTGTATATGTTGATAAGAAAAGGCGATGAACGGGAAGGAAGAGTAAGAATAGAGTAGAGAGGTATAGATAATATTCTTTTTTCTTCTTTTCTTCTTCGTGTTTACGTAAAATTTCATTAGTGGACAAAAATTTATCTCATTCTCTATCTCTGTCCCTGGTACGTGTGTGTGTGTGTGTATGTGTGTGTGCGTGTGTGCGTGTGTGTGTGTGTGTGTGTGTGTGTGTGTGTGTAGTATCTGTGACAGCG
>NC_059287.1:15017633-15080133 GCF_017591435.1 Portunus trituberculatus | reverse complement strand
CATATCAGCCCTTCACTCCAGCCCTTCACTCCCAATCTTCAATCAAGCCCTTCACTCCCGCCCTTCACTCCAGCCCTTCACTTTTACTTTTTTTTTACGTTATTCATTTGTTTCTTTTTATTTGTCTCCGTATTTTTTTTTCTTTTTTTTTTTTTTTTTTTTTTTTTTTTTTTTTTTTGCCCAGAGAAAGACGAGTTGCATATTATTTTCATCTACTTTCCTTTTATTGTTTTCTTTTCTTTTGTAGTGTTTTTCTCCTTCTTAAAAATAATGCTGTATGTTTTTTTTTTTTTTTTTTACTTCAGTTTACTTGAATAATTGTTGTATATGTTTTTTTTATTCAGAATCTTTGTTCTTTGTCACCAGTTGTATTGCTTTTCTTCTTCTTCTTCTTCTTCTTCTTCTTCTTCTTCTTCTTCTTCTTCTTCTTCTTTCTTCTTCTTATTATTCTTATTATTATTATTATTATTATTATTATTATTATTATTATTATTATTATTATTATTATTCGTCATTATATCGTCTTTTCTTTTTTATTACAACTTAAATAAACAAAAGATAGTTTAAGATAGAGTACTAATTCACCTCTAAGACCTTGATCGATGTACTTAGTAGGGCTGAGATTCGATTTATGGCTGCTCTTGCTGTCTGACCTTGCTGAAGAGACCAAAAATAAATTCACTGAAGGCAGAAGCAGGACTCGAAACGTCTTATATAGTTTCGGCCCCTCCTGCACCTCTCTCTCTCTCTCTCTCTCTCTCTCTCTCTCTCTCTCTCTCTCTCTCTCTCTCTCTCTCTCTCTCCTTGAAATTTGAAAACCCAGTAATATTTCTTTCCATTTTCAACGATTAAGAAATGTGAAGAATGTAAGAAATGTGAAAATGTGTACGTGTGTTTGTGTGTTAAATGCATAAGGTTTTTTTTCTTATCATTATTCACGTATTTTAGTGTTTTAGTAATATTTCTTCCATTTTTTTCCCTTTTTTAGAAACAAAATGTGAACTAGGTAGTGTGCGTGTGTTAGTGTGTATTTTAAAAGTATTAGTATGTTTGTTTGTTAAATGAATGACTCTTATAAACCCAGTCGTGAAAATCATTAAACAAGACAAGGGATAACGGGCTGAAGATTGATAAAGTTAGAATTAGAAGCGGATAGGAAGGAACTGATTGTCATAAAGAGTGGTAGATAAATGGGATGGCCTTAGTAATCAGGATGTTAGTGCCGAGTCATTAGGAAGCTTTAAAAGAAGATAAGACAAATTTATGGATGAAGGATAAAAGGTAGACGTGTTTTTATATAGAAGTCGCCACATGTGTAGGCTCGATGGCTTCTTGCAGTTTCCCTTATTTAGTTATATCCCTTATGGTTCTTACTTTTAACTTGTTTATTCTTACTTGTATTGTTTTTGAGGTAATATGTAAGAATAAAAAAATAAAAATAAAAGAAGAGAGGCAGGATTCGAACGGGCAACATGTTTTATATAGGTTGATCCCGTCATGTGTTGGGCTGATGGCTATTTGCAGCTGAATTCCCGTATTTTCTTATTCTCCTTATTTTTCTTACGTTTAACTTATTTATTCTTTTTTTTATTTACTTCGCCATTTTTTTCTTTTACTCTGATATATTTTTAGTAATACATAAAAATAGAAAAATAAAAAGTGAAGGCAAAAAGCAAGATTCGAACCGGCAGCGTCCTGGGTGGCGCATTCATCAACTCTGGAAAAATGTCAAAATAGTGCGGTCATTTGGCCTCAAGACTCACCCTGGAGGTTTTCTGGGGCGCTGATTTGATTTGTAGGGTCCATATAGTTGTCTGGTGTGGCCATTAACTGACGCCACGGTGCTCCATAGGCTGAGATGTCGTCGTCGTCTTTTTTTTTTTTTTTTTCTATATTTAGGTGACTTTTTATCCTTCCCTTTTTATTTATTTTTTTAATCATTTGTTCACACTGCGTTGATGAAATGGCAATAAAAACAAGGCCAGGTGAATCAGGAAGCTTTTGAAGATGAGGCTTGGTGAATGTTGATGATAGCTTAGAAATTAACGTGTTTTGATGCATACTGGCTTCTTATTACAGCTTCCTTTGTGACTTGTGTTCTTGTGGTCAATTATATTTACCTCCACAATCAGGAACCACCAAATAAACTATAAAAATAACAACAAAAGACACATTTCATAAAACTTCTATTCATATTAAAGCAAAATATGAGACAATGAATAGTTAACCTCTTCACGTACCATGCCTCGTTTTCATATTTGATGATTTTATACAGCTCTAGAAACTTATGTTGCTATTGAAATGGTGTAGACTGGCCATTAATCTTCTGACCTCCATAGACTTTTCCTAATGTTAATCAAATCGTCTAATCATACCCACAACTCATGGTAAAAATGCGTTCTAGTATTTACCACTCAGTAAACAATAAAAGACATTTTTTAATTCTTCTATTCAAATAAAAAGCAAAATACAAGAAACAACACTTAGCATTCCTATTTGTCTTTCATTTTCAGGAACCACTTAACAAACAGCAAAATAACAACAAAAAGACACGTTTCATAACAGTTCCACTCAAATTAAAAAAAAAAAAAAACACAAGAAACAATTTCAAGACTTAATACATTCATATTTTACCTCCATTTTCAGGAAGCACTCAGTAAACAGCAAAAATAACAACAAAAACACACCATTTCATAACTCCTCCACTCAAATGAAAAGCAAAGTACAACAAACAACACTTAACATTCTTATTCTACCTCTTTTTTTTTTTTTTTTTTTTTTTTTTTTTTTTTTTTAGAAACCACTCAATAATCAGCAAAGGGATAGCAAAAGTTAGACACCATTTTAAAACAGTCCCGCTCATTAAGAACAAAGAAAGCAACACTAACAAACCAATAATGTACCTCCACTCTCAGGAATCACTCAGTAAACAATCAAATTAATAACAAAAGACACCATTTTATAACAATTCCACTAAGCAAGAACAAGGAAACAATTTTAATAGACAATAAAATGATTAAAAGGCGCCAATTCACATTTTCACTCAGCAAGAACAAGAAAAACAACAATAATAGAAAAAAAAGTGGGAAATAAACACAAATTCTCAACACATCCACTCTGACAGAACAAGAACAACAACAACAACAGTAAACAACAAAACATCCACTCTAATAGAACAAGAAAAACAACAATAATAAACAACAATAAAATTTGGAAAAAAAAACACCATTTCACAGAAAAACAGCAATACACAACAAATTAATAACAAAACACACACCATTTCATATCCAGCTTCCACTCAGCCAGAACAACAAAAAACAGCAACACACAACAAAATGAAAAATAAAACATGAATTCACAACACATTCACTCAACAACAGTAAATGTAACAACACAAACCATCCAATTTCCTTCCACATGGGCAAAACTAACCACTAACCATCCAATTTCCTTCCACATGGATGAAAATAACACAAACCATCCAATTTTTCTTCCACCTTGACAAAAATAACCACAAACCATCCAATTTTTCTTCCACATGGATGAAAACAACACTAACCATCCTATTTTCCTTCCATCTGGACAAAACAAACCACTAACCATCCAAATAAACAAAAATAACCACTAACTATCCTATTTTCCTTCCACCTTCAGGAGAAACGGTGTAACTTCGCCCGGGGCCTGAGGGAGGACCTGGAGAGACGGCTGCCACACTACCTCTCGGACTACAGAGATGGGGTGGTGGGTCACAAAACAGTCCAAAAGGTCATATCCACAACATTCTTCCTGTACTTCGCCTGCATCCTTCCTGCCATTGCTTTCGGCGTGTTGAATGACCACAACACCCAGGGCAGGATAGGTAAGGAAAAGAGAGAGAGAGAGAGAGAGAGAGAGAGAGAGAGAGAGAGAGAGAGAGATTATACTGAAATACTGACCACACACACCACACACCCTCTATACTTCAGTCAATTAGGGTTGATCTCCCCTTCTATGTAATGGGAGAGAGAGAGAGAGAGAGAGAGAGAGAGAGAGAGAGAGAGAGAGAGAGTTCCTTTTCAGCATTTTTGGCAAAGATCAAAGTGTAAAACTGTATGAGAGAGAGAGAGAGAGAGAGAGAGAGAGAGACAGACAGACAGACAGACAGACAGACAGACAGACAGACAGACAGGCAGAGAGACAGACAGGCAGGCAGAGAGAGAGAGAGAGAGAGAGAGAGAGACAGACAGACAGACAGACAGACAGACAGACAGAGAGAGAGAGTCCATGATGTATTGAAGAGAAGAGCTTATATTTTCAACTAAAACAAACATTGACACGCCAAATACACGCAGCTAAAACAAAAAGACACACTGCATCTCCCGAACAGCAAGTGAACAAAACAGCAGCGAACATTCATACATTCACAGCCTCCTAATTAACACTGTATTTCCAGCATGTATTGTATCAGTAACTGTATTGTGCCTTATCTCTCTCTCAACTGTGCCTTATCTCTCTCCTTTCCAGATGTGAAGAAGGTTATTATAGGTCAAGTTATTGGTGGAGTGTTCTGGGGAGTGTTCTCTGGTCAGCCTCTCCTTATACAACTCACCACAGCTCCTCTTGCCATATATATAAAAAGTAAGTGGTGATTTTATGTTTGTTTTGGTGTTCCTTACTATGTGTTTTATGGGGACAGGCATCTCAGTTGGCTTTTGTCTTCAGTCACTTTTGTTGCCCCTAGCCAGTTTTCCCTCTTACATAAAAAATACCAGAGCGTCTCTTGCTATATATATATATATAAGTAAGTGGTTATTTCATGTTTGTTTTGGGGTCTCTTGGTGTACACATTTCAGGGACAGGCATCTCAGTGGGTGTTTTTCTTTATTCGTTGTTGTTGCCCCTAGCCAGTTTCCTGTTTTATATAAAAAGAAAATACACACATACACATACACACTTAAACACACACTTGTGTGTGTGAAGGATATTGGAAAATACAGTTTTCCACACAGAACGGTGGAAAAATGGAATGCATTGGATAATGGAATTGTCACAGCACATACTGTAGTATGCATAACTTTAAAGAAGAACTAGATAAATGGAGATATGGAGAAAGGACACTATGAGCCTCGCTCGAACCCTGTACAATACAACTAGGTAAATACTTTAGCTCAAATTATGTACGGTACAGCTAGGTAACTATTCACACATAGCTAGATACATAGATTTTTATGGGCAACACAAAAAATACACACATTTTTATTAGCCACTATAAATTATACTGATATATATATATTTTTTATTATATAAAGAAATACTAACACATTCAGCAGTGCAAACATAGCAAGCTTCATAATGTTACCTATATGCACTCGATTACTATGGAATAAATAAAGATATAATCACTCTGAATTAGTGGCAAAATTATCGCTTAACCCTTGGAATATGAAAAAAAAAGTATATCACTTTAAATTTGATGCTACCGAAGGAGTCCCCTTTCCTTTTTACCTTTTAGGGACCAGCACCTCAGTGGGCCTTTTTTGTTAACACATTTTTTTTGTTGCCCTTGGCCAATTGTCCCTCTTACATAAAAAAAAAAAAAAACACTACCTAGACCAATATTAAAGTAATGTTGTGCTCCTGAATGGATGAAGACTTTATGCTTAAGCTTGCCTATCTAATGGTGTCCAAAATAGAATTGAAGTCTTATTGTGATGTTGAAAGAGTTAGCATGAGGTACATAATCCTGGTAACATCTTTTAATGCTACCAAGAATAAAACTAAAGTAATGTTGTGCTATTGAAAAGGTTAAGACTTGGTGCAGATGCTTGGTGAAGTCCTCTAATGGTACCCAGAACAAGATTAAAGTAATGTTGTGGTGATGAAAGGGTTAGGTGCAAGAGTTTTTATAAGAAATTCAAGCAAAGTAAGTGATGGAGCTTTGCCAAGGGGAAGCCAGCAAGCAGTGACTGTGACAGGAGCTGAGGTTACACTCCTGGCACTCTCACCCACCAGCATTCCACACTGTATTTATTTCATTCTTTTTGAGTTTGTAATTTCCCTTAGGAGAAAAATAAGGATAGGAATGTTGGTAATATAATACATATACTTACAAAATACAGGTGATAGATAACACCACATGCTTGTATCATTATTACAAATATGCTAGCTGGGTTTTTTTTTTTATTCTCTTTTTTTTATGCAGTTAAGCTAGAGGAGAAGCTGGCCAAGGGCATCAAAAGTAAAATAAAAATAAAAAATAAAAAAGGCCCACTTGATTGCCAGTTCCCTTAAAGATCAAAGAGTTAGCCAAAAGTCAGGGACAAATGTCGTGAAATCTCCCTCTTAAAAGAAGTCGAGTCGTAGGAAGATGGAAATACAGAAGCAGGCAAAGTTTACCAGAGAAACGTAAGGAAATGATCACCCATACTGTAACATTCCAAAGATATACAGCAATAAATACAGTAGTACATACAGAACATACAGAATATATATGATACACCAGAGAGAGGCAAATATGATACAATAGATGATTCCTTTTCCAGATGACTCCTTCTCCATCATTTAAAGTCTATTTTCTAATTACTTTTAGTTCAGTTTGTTTGGAGACTGGCACTTCAGTGGGCCTTTTTTTTTTTTCTCTCTCTTTTATCAATTCTTGTTACTCTTGGCTGGTCTTCCCTCTTATATAAAAATAAATAAATAAATAAATAACACACACAATACCAATAATACACAACACCCAAACAACCACTGACTATTCACCTTCCCTGGACCCTCATCACCTGACACTTAGGCAACAAAAATCAATTGAAAACAACAGAAAGGAATGTAATGTTTCCCTTGGCTTGGCACTGACTGGGTGGTGGTGTGGCTGTAAGGTGATGGATTAAGGCAAGGTGTGAAGGGAAGGGTGTGAGGTGAAAGGTAATACTAGGAAGGTCTATAAATTATGGTATTTGGCATGCATGAGGGGAGAGAGAGAGAGAGAGAGAGAGAGAGAGAGAGAGAGAGAGAGAGAGAGAGAGAGAGGGAGGGAGACAGCAGATACTTGAGCCAAAATGAAGATTATTGTTTAGTTTGATTTATTGTTTAGTTGTAATTTTTTTGATGTTGCAGTGTTCAGGTTTTTTTTTTTTATATTTGTAGTAATTTTAAGGTGATAAATCAGCGGTGTTGCTTCTCAGTGCTGTTTGCCGAGTATTGATTTCCCTTCCCCCATGACAGTTAAGTATATCGAAGCATAAATTTTGGCCAGAGAGGAAAATTACCCCCTTTCATATCACTTCATTGTCGTTGGCATCTTTGTGGCTACACACCCACACTCATATGTGCACACACACACACACACACACACACACACACACACACACACACACACACACACACACACAGAAAAAATTGAAAAAAAAGGTTGTGTTTGAATGACAAAACACACACACACACACACACACACACACACACACACACACACACACACACACACACACACACACATGGCCAGGCACAAGAAAAAATTTAAAAAAGGTTGTGTTTGAATGACATAAAAGATACACACACACACACACACACACACACACACACACACACACACACACACACACACACACACACACACACACACACTTTAAAGATAGATACGGCAAATAAACTTTAGAAAAACGGAACATTACAAACTTGACTTGATTGTGTTAAAATACAATTACATAAGAACACACACACACACACACACACACACACACACACACACACACACACACACACACACACACACACAAATAAATAAACATAGATAGTTACACACAGGGACGTTATTTCTGACAAACCTAATTACAATAGTTACATTAAAACATTTCAGATTTTACACGTTGATAAAAGTAATATGAATAGTGAATGACCAATTATGCAGAACAATTGTGTGTCTCATTCATATTTATTAACATGAAACCTATGGTAGAAAATGAAGCTTCTGTGTGTGTGTGTGTGTGTGTGTGTGTGTGTGTGTGTGTGTGTGTGTGTGTGTTGTGGCTCAGTGGAGAGAGAGAGAGAGAGAGAGAGAGAGAGAGAGAGAGAGAGACTTATTTTATACTTTCACTCATTTTTTTATTGTTTTATTTTATTTTGTTATCATTCACTAATTTTTCTATTTATTTTTATTTCAGCCTTTTTTATCGATTAGTTTGATTCCATCTTTTTATTATTCATTCTATTTATATATTATGCTTTATCTTATTTTATTTTAATTAATCTACTTCATTTTATTTTCTATCTATCTATTTCATACTATTCTTCTTTAATTAATCCTCATATCTTTTACATAATTTGACTATTTTAACCTGGGCTCTAATTTATTTAATTTTATTTCATTTATATCTATTTTTTTCATTTATCTATCTTCAACATATTTAACAATTCCAAGCCAGACACTGATTGATTTGATTTTATTCCATTTCTATTAACATTTATTCATATATTTACATATTTTTTCAGCCAATTCATTTACCTTCTATATATGTAACAATTCCTAGCCAGATTCCTATTGATTTCATTTTATTTGATTTCCATTTATTTGTTCATCTGTTTATTTAACTATTTTATTTTTTCCCTATACAGTTATCTTCTACATATGTGATGACTTCAAACTGGACTTCCATGCAATGTATTGTGCGGTGGGGCTCTGGAACAGCTTCTTCCTGGTGGTGTATGCGCTGTTCGATGTCTCACGGCTGATGCGATGGTCAACGCGCTCCACAGAGGAGATATTTGCCCTCTTCATCTCCATCGCCTTCTGCAATGATGCATTCACTGCTGTCAGAAAAAGTAATTTAATATAATTGTCACTTTGCAATGTCTCCTTTATTTATTTCACTGGTTCTCAAATATTTTCATGTGTCACCCTATTTGAAACATTTTAATCCTTAAACTATTGGTAAAGTAAAAGGGAAGGGAAATGTACAGTTTTAGAACCACTGAGCTATTTTATCAGTGGGCCTTTTTTTTTTTCTTTTTGTAGTTTTATGCCAGATCCTTTCACTTATAAAGAATATATCTCTACTTCTCTCTATGTCATTATAGCTGGAAATATTAACAGGTAGACCCACACAACACTAACACTATTACTGAACCTCCACAGACTTCAAGACCAACTACTACAGCCCGTCGTGCCAGCCGGGGCCTAACTCCTCCTACCTCGCCCCCCCATCCCCCTCAGCGTACGCCGTGACAGGTAACCACTCTGTCTCCTACGTCACTTACCCTCCTGACCCCCACATGGAGGACCTGGAGGGCAGCAATGTCACAATCACTGTGGTGCAGAGTGTCTGTACTCGGGAGAACTCAATCCTCTACCTCCTGCTCATGTTTGGAACACTGTGGCTTGGTGTCATGCTCTACAACTTCAACAAGACGTGAGTTTGGCTTGTATTTGTGGTTCTCCTTGATTAAAAGTTTGGTATTTAATCCCTTCTGCACCATGATGCATTTCCATATCAATTCTGGTTACTATTTAGTGATTTTATACAGTTTCAGAAGCTAATGTGGGAATTAAAATAGTGAAAACTGTGGCCATTAATCTTCTTACCTCCATAGACCCTTGCTAATGTCAACAAAATAGTCTAATCGTACACAAATCTCAAGAAAAATGTGTCATAGTATTGAAGGAGTTAAGTCTTAAATGTGTATGTAGTGTTTCTTGGTTAAAATTTCCATAAGACGTAAGTGTTTGGTGTATAGTTCTCCTTGATTTCAATGTTAGATGTGGTTTCCCTTGCCTTGGTTTGAAAGTTGTAGAATTTCTAATCTTTGTTGCCTCAAGAGTTTGCTGAAAATTGTGTAGACTACTTCATTATCTCTCCTTGTGCCTCATTTCATATTCTTTGTGATCCATCCTGAAATTACCTTTCACTGTTTTCCTCTAATTGATATATAGAGAGTAAAATTAATATCATGTAACCAATTTCCTGCCAGTTATCTTTAATAGATGATGCAAATCATCCTTCAATATTTTCAAGCTGGCAACTTCTTCCTTCATGTTTTCTTAGGCCAGTGACTTTCTTACATGAACAAAGTATGTAATAGATAGATAAGAATAGATATTTGTTTCCTTTTTTTTATCCTTGACTGTTCTCCCTTACACATCGGGAATAGCAAGCTAATACTGCCTTGCCCCGCCAGGCCGTACCTCAATGCCAACAAGCGGGAGGTTCTGGCTGATTACGCCCTGCCCGTGGCCGTCATTGTCCTGTCCTTCATCGGCTCGTACGTTTTCCGCGACGTGAAGCGTAAGTCTCTCCTGGTTCTGTTGGTGTTGCCGTTGTCTTTCTGCCCTCCATGTCTCAGTCCCTATCAGGTTCACTTATCCAAGAATATCGATCAGTCCTTTTCTATTTCTCTTTAGGGACTGGGCCTTTTATTGAGTTTTTGTTGGCCCCGGCCAGTGCCCCTTGTTTTGGGACATGTTCCTTGGTCGTCAGTGAATTGTGCTTGAAGTGATTTAAGTCTTGACACACCATTACCATTGCAGGAGTTCCATGATTAATGTTGACAGGAATACAGTATGTTTACACAGAGATATTCTATATCTGTATATGCACATCTAATACATAATGCACATCAGTACAGTAGAGAATAGCAGTAGTACATAGAGAGTTGACAAGGAAACATTTAGTCTCTAGCATTTTATATCAATACAACTCCAGCATGGAAGTATTAATACATATTTATATCCATCATTGAGTTTTGTATGTTTTATGATGCCATTTTTTCTACGTACATATGTAATTACAATCCTTGATTAGATATGCATGGAAATTAGTTGTATAAATGTATGTACAGTATTTGCTTTGTAGTTATCTTAGCTTGAGAAGTTTGTGTGTTTGTGCGCACTGTTTTGTTGGTTTTGAGTTACCGTTTGTGTCCATCTGTTGCTTGGCCTGGCTAGGCAGCAGGTGTTAGTTGTGGCTGTGCTCATTAAGGGCAAGCTGTGCACATTTATACTTATTGAGCTTGTGAATCTGAGACCTTAGCTTATAGATGATTTATTTTTGCCATGTTGAGGGATTTTTGTTCTCATCCCATGGGCATTGATTCTATGTTCTATTTGCTTTTGTTTTTTTCTCCTTTCAGTTAAGAATGACAGTAAGTGCCTGCCAGTCACCTCCAGTCATTCAGGCAGTCAGTTGATAAGTCACTGACTGCTGGCTCACCTTCCACCACCACCACTACCTCAACCACACCTTCAGTGTTCATTGCCTCATCAATTCCAAAATTTTGAATATTGTTACTGTGTTCAGGTTACTGATGAAAGAGATCTTCAGTCAGCCTTTGTATTGTGTGTCCATGCACTATTTTTATTTGAAATCATCAATGATTTGAGGACAATCAGGGTGTGTGCCATTCTCCATATCATGCACACTTGTGGAAAGGTTTCATTTTGTGATTTTCATGCATTTCTTCAGTTTACATGAAAAGTTCTTATCATAGTTTTCATTCATTCAAGTAACATTGAGTGTATTCTTTGCACATCAGCTTTGTTTGTTTTGAACCCTTGTTATCATTACCCAGAGTTTCTTTTGCTTTTGCTTTAGTAATTTTCATTATTTTCACTTTTTTTGAGCAAAAATTAAAAAAAACAATTAGTGCTTTACCTTCCCTCCTGGCCTGCCGCTGTGCACATCAGACTCAAGGCCAGAATGGAAGCAGCAGTGTTGCTAATCAGTGTTCAATATGTGTGTTGCACTTCCTCAAAATCAACTTAAGTACTTTCTTAGAGAATCAGTTTGTATACTTGAATCACAAAAAAATTATCCGTTATTTATTTTATGCTTTACATTATAGAATATTTATTTCATTGACGTAGTCTGTGTGTTATTTTGTGTGTTGTCCTGTGTTGTTGGATCACATAGACAGTAAGTGACTGTTTAGATGATTTTTATGTTGATTTCTGTAGCAGTTCACAAGAAAGCAGTAATTTGTGTGATGATTATATTGTTGCTTAGCTTTAATATTTTTTAATCCCTCATAATTACACATGAAGTTAATAGATAAATGTGTTTTTTTTTTTTTAAGTGCAGATTTTATTGCCTTGTTTTATGTCTTGCTCATGAAATAGAATTCATTCCTAGATGACTTTCTGCAACTGTCACAGGCTATTGATACTGTGTTTATCAATTATGAACACACTCCACATCACACCACACCACATCACATCACATCATTCTTCACTACACCACACCCTACCACACTACACCACCACACCACACCATACCATACCACACCACATCACATCATACCACACCACACCACACCACACCACACCACAACACACCATACCACACTACATCACATGTACCACATCACATCACACCACACCACACCACACCACACCACACCACACCACACCACACCAGACCAGACCAGACCAGAAAAGACCATACCAGACCATGCCTTAACTAACGCTGTCTTCCTCACCCCCCCCAGTGGAGCACTTCAGGTACGACAACAGCTACGACATGTTCCAGCTGCCACCACTGTATGTCCTCCCTATCCCGGCCGTATTTGCCACCATGGGCCTCGGTTTCTCCCTCTCCATGCTCTTCTTCATGGACCAGAACATCGGATCAGCCATGGTCAATAACCCTTGCAATAAGTGAGTCAGACATTCCACTGCTTCTCACTGTTTGGTAGTGAAGGAAGAGATAAGATGATCATTTGTCCACTTGTTCGTGCTTAATGTTCCCATGAAGGGTATGTGAGGTTTATATAGTGTAATTTTCCAGCATACTTGTTCTCTATTTCTCACTGTTTTGTCACTGAAAGAAGAGATAAGATGATCATTTGTCCACTTATCCTTGCTTAATGTTTCCATGAAGGGTGTGTGAGGTTTATATAGTGTAATTTTTCAGCATATTTGTTCTCTATTTCTTACTGTTTGTCATTGAAAGAAGAGATAAGATGATCACTTGTCTGCATGTTTCTCCTTGCCTGATGTTCCATTGAAAGAATGGTACATGAGACAAATAATTTATATAACGTAAATTTTCTGGCATACATTTCCTCTGCTACTCACTTTGTCATTAAAAGAAGGGATGGGATGATGAGTCTTGATGTGTACTCGTCTGAAATTCTGAGTGGGGAAGGGTAGCCGAGACAAGACATCTACATTACATCTTATCTCGTCATGGGAGTAAAGATGCAGCAAGGTGGTGTTCCCTGCTCCTTCATTCCATCCCTTCTAGTTGCAAAGAATACAGCAGTAGTGTTCCTCCAACCTGGTAGTGATAGTGATGCCTCAGCTGAAACTCATGGCAAGAGGCAGATGGGCAAGCCTCTTGATGTGCAGTCGGTGTTCACCTGGTGGCAAGTAGGTAATGGATGTGAGCTGAGCTGTGGCCTCTCTGTCCCAGTGTGTGGTGTGTGAGTGGTCTCAGTCCTGCCCAGATATCAGTCATTCAGTTCTAAGCTGCCTAGATGGTAAGTAGGTGACTGTAGGGGAAGAACAGTGCCAGTAGTAATGATAACAGAAGGACAAGGACAAAGTGATGTAAGAATAAAATGACTGATAAAGCTTCTCTTGCAGGTTGAAAAAAGGGCCAGCCTACCACCTGGACCTGCTTGTGGTGGCCTTCATGAATGGGTTCCTCTCAATCTTCTGCCTCCCCTGGATGCACGCCTGCCTCCCTCACTCCCCGCTACATGTCCGGTCATTGGCGGATGTGGAGGAAAGAGTGGAGCAGGGACACGTTTATGAAATGTAAGTGTGTTCATTTTAAAAAGAGAAAAAGAGAGGGTTAGCTTGGAAGATTGAGTAGAAATCATTGTAGAGGAGAAAATTCATAAAAATGTAAGGAGAGAATGGAGTAGGGACGTGTATAAAATGTAAGTGTGTTCATTTTAAAGAGAGAAAAAGAGTTAGCTTGGAATATTGAATAGAAAGCATTATAGAGGAGAAAATTGATAAAAGTGTGAGGATTGAGTGGAACAGAATCACATGTATGAAATGTAAGTGTGTCTGTCTTGCAGGTAGAAAAAGAGAGCGTTAGCTTGGAAGAATGAGTAGAAAGTATTGTAGAGGAGGAAAAATGATAAAAGTGTAAAATGCAAATCCTGTATGACTAAACAAATAAGAAAATTAATATAGATAAGGATATGTAGGTATTTGTATGGGCCATTCTATTTATTTGATTTATTTTTTATTTTAATTATATTCATCTATTCTGTTTATTAGTGTTAATGAATATGAATAAGAATTGTGTGTCTTATTTTGGCTATCTGACTTTTTGAGGGAGATGTGCTTGATATATGTATGTATGTATGTATGTATGTTTTCTTTATCTTTTTACATACAATTTTATTTAAGTTGTGGTCTGCATTCCTCACAGAATCGTCAAAGTGAGAGAGACGCGCCTTACTGGACTGTTCTCTAACATCCTCATTGGACTGTCCATCTTCCTGCTGCCGTACCCTCTGGCCTACATCCCCACAGCAGTGCTGGACGGACTCTTCCTCTACATGGCTGTCACTGCACTCAATGGCAACCAGATGTTTGAGCGCATCACCCTTCTCTTCATGGAGCAGGTGAGGAAGGGGGAGGGAGTACAGTTCGGTATATTAATGACTTCAATACTTCTTCTTCATACAACCTTATTCCCACTGTATTGTAGGGTCAGCCTCTTGAGTTAACTTTTCCATTTTTTTCTCTTCATTGCGTCCTCCTCTTATAGTTCACGTTTATTCATGTCATAGTTCAGCATGTCTTTCTATCTTATTCTCTGTGTGCCCACGCTGGTGTCACCATTGCCTTCTTCACTGGTTCTTCATTACCTTTACCTTGACCTGTTATTTACCAAGGTATAAAAGGTTTCATTATGGAATCTATTATAGGTACATTATTTTGAGGGAGTGTGTTCGGCATGGGTGAAAGGGTAGCTTGGTGAATTAATGACTACAATATTTATCCTTTGTTTAATATATACAGTTTCATTATGGAATCTACTAGACATACATTATTTTGAGGGTAGTGTGTTGGTGCAGGTGCAGCTTGGTGAATTAATGACTGAAATATTTATCCTTTGTTTAAGATATACAGTCTCATTATGGAATCTATTATATATTTTGAGGATAGTGTGTTGATGCAGGGGTGGAGGTGCAGCTTGGTGAATTAATAACTGCAATATTTATCTTTCATTCATTAAGGTATGAAAATAAAGATAAATTCAATCATATATGAACAGAATTTTCTCAACACTATCATGATTTCACAGTGCAAGAGAAGATTTCCCTCATTTGTTGATCCACAGACAGTAAACCATAGAAAGAGACATATGGCACTGGAATTTTGAGCATTGTTTATATGGAAATTAGTCCATTGTAACATGAAAAGTAATAGGCTTATGAGTTAACTGCTGTGGTGGTTAATCCAAGGCTTTCTCTCCTCCCAGGCTGCCTATCCACCTAACCACTACATCAGAAGGGTCCCGCAGCGTAAAATCCACAAGTTCACGGGTCTTCAGGTGATACAGCTATTAGTGATGTGTTCCCTGGGCTTTGCTCCCTGGCCGTATCTGAAAATGATGTTCCCTGTTGCGCTTCTGCTCCTTCTACCCATCAGGTGTGTGTGTGTGTGTGTGTGTGTGTGTGTGTGTGTAAAAATTTTTCAAGTTTCCATAAGTTTAATGTTGCAAGAAATATTAACTTTTTATTTCATCCTGCATTGTTATTTAACTTCTCCCACTGGAGAGATGTTTATGAAAGAGAAAAACAGAAGAGAAAAAGAGATAGAAGAACAAATTGATTTTATTGTACATACAGAGACAATTAATTTACACATAGATAAGAGAAGCTTTGAAATAAAGCAATCACCCTTTCCTTGCAGACACAAATTGGTCCCAATGGTGATCGAAGATAAATACTTGGCAGCCTTGGACGGGGAACATCAATAAACAGACCAGCCACTATTACTCTGGAACCTTCAAGCAACAGAACCAAACGCTGCAGACATGGCGAGACATAACCCACAAAAGAAATTACCCTCAAACTTGAACCCTGGAAGCAGGAAACCGCATGCCTGTGATGGGAATTCCAGATGTGCGTCAATGGTAATGAGCAAGGTGGTGAGGGGAGGCGTGTGTCGTCTCCCCTGGCGCCCCAGCACGTTTGTTGGCTGAGAAGATCGCACTGCGCATTCCTCCGCTATAGGACTGGCTCTCCTTCCCTGTGACTTTCTCCCCCTCGACTCCATTCCAGGCAGGGCAAAGCAAGTCCACCGAGAAAAAGGAGGAAGATGTAGCAATGGTGTGATCCACTGTGACGTAAATCAAAATGTATGGATAAGTCAGGGAGGTGTTTCAGAACCTCCCAACACTGACTCACTCACTCACTCACTACTGCGGGGTTTTTATATGAAAGAATATGGGCTTGTGTGTGGCAGTAACCCCCTACCACCACCACCACCACCACCACCACCACCAATACCACCACCACCACCATTCCTCCCATTCTCAGTCCTTTCTTTTTCTTCTCTACAGTAGCTAGTAAACAAATGCTCCCTTCCACCACCACCACCAGCTCCTCCTTCTCCTCCTCTTCCTCTTCCTCTTCCTCTTCCTTCTACATCACGCAATCCTTAACCTCCTGAATATATAAAATGTCAAAAAAGTAAAAAAAAAATGACGTCAGATTAGCTCAAATTTTAAGCACTCACGCCCTAGACTGTTCTTTTTCAGTCGCCACTACAACCACATACATAAATCTCAACTAATCAGCAGTACTCCCACTCCTCTCCCCTCCCTCCCTCCACTCCCTCCCTTCCCCACCCCCCTGACCCCTTCCTGACCCCCCCCGAGCGCAATCACCGTAGTGAGGAGTAAGTAAGATGTAAACAGTAGTCCCGGAGTCTACTTAGCTCACTCTAGCGCATAATCAAGTTTGTACACCAAGCATTAATTAACTAAACTAACCAACTCAATAGTCTGTTTTAACTAGTCGACTAAGGTTTTTCCGGGACGATTCTTTGGTGTGTCACTCGTTGTTGTGGGGATCAGTTCAGGAATGCATGGGGCACCAAGTTGATATATGCAAAAAAAAAAAAATGATATATATATAAATATACATATATATATATATAATGATACAGTCTTGGAACACACTACACGCACACTCTCACAGATGCACATGCACCCACACCGACACATGTACACGCAGGCACATGTGAGACCAGCCCCTATGCCCCTCCCCCCCACACCTCCACACCCCCACCACTTATGGATGCAAGAGGCCTCACATTCTCCACCATTCAGTTCGCAGAAAGTATAGCAACGTAGCACTTTATAGCCTCCACTTCTAACCTGCTTCTGTTCCTTCCCGTCACCCTGTCCGCCACCACACTTAGTACATTCTTCGCCTCCTTCCCGGCCCTCCCCACCTCCCTCCACGCAAGGAAGAATGACGCCCTCTCCTCTCCCTCCAGCCAGCCCCAACCACTATGCAGGTGGACCGCAGGTGTTCGGGACAGGTGTAGGGGCCAGCCTCACCCCACGTGTTGTTACCGGGCACTGAATGGCCCGACAATAATGTCAATAACTGTGTGTACAAAACGCGTCTCTATTACTCCAGAGTCTAGTTTTCATAGCCAGTGTTGAATTATATCATAGCTAATATTATGATAGAACATTATACAGTATATTTGATAAATAGCCTCTAGGTTTGTGATTACACAGCCTCAGTTATGAGCGGCAGAGTTGATGTGGCTAGCAAATGTTTGAGTGTGTTTGTGTGTGAATGTGTGACTGCACGTGTCTGTGTGTGTGTGTGTGTGTGTGTGTGTGTGTGTGTGTGTGTGTGTGTGTGTGTGTGTTTGTGACTATGACTGTGACTGTGTGTGTGCAGACACGCATTTCAGTGTGTCCCTGCACATGTAACATTTCTGAGCTTCCATTGGTTCAGTATCTTTGTCCTTACTATAATGCTAATTAATGTTAGTCATATGTGGTGTTCTTTTAACGTTAGACTATTTCTCTGCTCTGTGTACGTTTTATCCACTTAGTGTGTTTCTCTGTCAGTTTGTCGACACTCTGTATTCTTCTGTGGTGTAATATTTCTCTCTTCCAGTCATGCTTTTTCTCCCAATTTTGTGAAAGAACACCTGCTTCGGGTGACAGTGATGTTGTATGTGATGGTAAAATGCTATGCAACATTGTTAAAAAGTGTGTGTGTGTGTGTGTGTGTGTGTGTGTGTGTGTGTGTGTGTGTGTGTGTGTGTGTGTGTGTGTGTGTGTGTGTGTGTGATGCCTCTTTTTCTCCCTGCTTTCTGATTTCACTGCAGCACCACAGTTGTACTTGCCACACACCACAGTCTAGTCAGGCAGGTTCCTGCACTAGCTACATCTCAACATTCACTAATACCACCACCACCACCACTACCACTACCAGACCTACAGTAGTACACCTTGTCAACATCATCAATACATGATGCTGCTGTATGTACTTATTGTTTCTCATGCCACTATCCCTCCTCCTCCTCCTCCTCCTCCTCCTCCTCCTCCTCCTCCTCCTCCTCCTCCTCCTCTTCCTCTTCCTCTTCCTCCTCCTCCTGTGTGTGTGTGTGTGTTGATGTATTTGTTTGTGCATGTGCCTGCATGTATTGATGTGTTCGTGTACATGCATGTACGTGTGTGTGTGTGTGTGTGTGTGTGTGTGTGTGTGTGTGTGTGTGTGTGTGTGTGTGAGTGAGTGAGTGAGTGAGTGAGTGAGTGAGTGAGTGAGTGAGTGAGTGAGTGTGTGTGTGTGCTTAGCCACCTTGACATGTCATCCTGCAGTGCATCCTAAAGAGAAACTAGAATTAATGATGCTGTATCTACTACATTGTAATATAAAGTCAAAGCAATGCATTTGTGATCTAAAATCATTTAATGCAGATTTTATCTGAAAAAAAAAAAAGACGATTTGCTCCAACAGTTTGATCTACAAAAAGACATTTTAAAACATCAAAATGTATAATGAATTTAGATAATTTGATGATAATATTCCTCCAGATGTTGGTTTCTCAACACATAACACATGTACTTAATGTATTCACAAATGCATCTCCCAGGATGCCAAGGTGTTTACTTAAAATTCAGGAACATAAGACACAAGTAGAATGCAGTCAGGATGTTGCTCTCCTTCATAGTTTACCTCCCTCTTATTTCCAGCCCTCCTCCTTCACATTGTCAATATTGTTACTAAGAAGCAAAGATTTATGAATATATATATATATATATATATATATATATATATATATATATATATATATATATATATATATATATATACATACATATAATATATGCATCTTGCAACCCCACACAGACCTAACCGGGCCATGCAGTTGTAAGTGGAGTATTGTTTGTTTTTGAGCCTCTTTCCCTTGATCCCTGCCATATGATGCCCAGCCCCTCCTTGGTTCAGGTTTGTGTGGGGAAGCATGTCACTGTGGCACAGGAAAATAATGCAATTAGGGATTTGCTAAGAGTTGGTGATTGCAAGCAGTCTCTCCTCCAGTCCAGCTTCTCAGAGGAAGAAGTAACTTTACTGTTGTTGTTGTTGTTGTTGCTGTTTTGTTCTCTAGCTGCTGCAAGTTTAAAAATGAAATTAGTTATATGTCTTCACTGCCGAGACGCGAGCGCAGCTGTCCGGCCAGTGCAGAGTCAGATTCTCTTGAGGTAGTGTTCACCTCGGCCTTAATTTGCACCATTTGCCTTTTATTTCTGGATATTCCTTCACACCATTATGATGTAAGACTCACCACCATCCAGGAAGCTCTTATTCTATATTACTCCATGATGCATTTGTCTTAACCTGCATGAAACCTGACAAAATACAAAATTCAGCATGCACCATACCAGGCCGGCAGGACACAAGTAACTCCTCCTGTGGAAAGATTGGAATGGTGTCTTCTTCCATGAGCCAGATCTACATATGTTATTCGCTACATTTCCTTCAATTACTGCATTACATTGTTGACCAGACGCTGCCAGGCCGGGCGTCAGTGATGTGCGATAACACGGGTTGTGAGGACGGCAGCGTGGGCCACGTGACAGTGGGCTAGATGCTGCCATGGGTGATGCAAGGAAAGCTTGTACATAGTATATCAAAGAGACTAGCATGCAGTTGCTCAGGTGTTTTAAAAAGTGTTTGTGGTCTTTAGTATGATAACCAAAGTTCATCATGCAATTTCTCATTGTTCTTTTCATGGAATTATCAGTAATGAATTAGAAAAAATAAAAAAAAGGCATTGTCTGCACTACATTTCTTGCTCAAGGCAATCAAAAATGTATACTGGAAATCAAAATACTATCCTTCTCTAGAGCGGCTGTGGGTCGTGACTCGTGAGTGTGTAGCACCAGCGCCACCAGTCCTGTGACAATAATTAATGTCTAACCAGTGCCACCATTACTTGCTGTTATCTCGGTTCTCTGCGCTAGCACCCACTTAGGAACACTGGTAATACTTTTCAGGAAAAAATGCTGTTAGTTTATGTTATCACTTGCTGCATTTACTCTTGAGTATATCAGAGTACTACTTTTATTGTGCAATATACTTCTGTGTCACTTTTGAAGCTACAGATCAGAGTTTTTAATCCAAGTGGTCAGATTAGTCTTATTTAGGATAACTACCTTAAAAATGTAATTACTAATCAAATGGTAATGCTCAAACTGCTATGTCTAATGATACTGATAATACTGATCCATACTGTAATATTCTTGCCTGTTTGTTAAAGAACTATGTATAATATAATGAAGCTGTTGGAGCATTGCAAATTTTAGCCACAAATTATTTTTATTACATAGAATTGTTTATGTTACTGTTGGTTTTTAGGGAAAGACTATAGTGTCTGCTTAAGGTATATTATGAAAAAAAAGACAGTGTAGTGTGTAGGCTAGGATAGATTTCAATGTGTCGTTACTTTCATTCAGCAAGTCCATGATTTAGGCTATTTTACTTTTTATTCCTGCTTTTGTGTTTATTTACTAATTTTTTATCATTATTTTTCTGCACAAATTATAGCCAAAAATGTTCCCCCCGTGATAAAAAGTGTTGTTTGAAATTTTGAAAGCTGTGTCCTTGGGAGATGATTTTTGGTCATAATTGCATCCCCCTCCACTAACTAACAGCAATATATAAATGGCTTACATTGAGGGCTTGCTGTGGTGTTTTTAAAGAGAATTGTCTGCATACATTTTGTTTTGAGACAAGAAGCCTTTATGAGGAGAGGCTGCCTGGCCCTGCCCTTAGCAACCCTTAGAAGCCACTAATAATTGTTGCCATTCTTTGATTTACCATGATGATCCAATGCCCTTTATTTTCAGACATTGATTTTACCCAAGTATGTATCATTATTACCATTATGTTATCATTAATTATGTAGTGTAGCTAGTTATTACTGTTACTTGTATGATAATTACTTTTATCATAATTACTAAACATGACTATTGTTATTAAAGTATATTGTTCTTATGTACAAAGTGTAAAATAAAAGTTTTACACGAACTCTGTTTCTGGTTGAGAGAGAGAGAGAGAGAGAGTGAGTTATACCTTTGATAAGAAAAACAAAATCATTCAGTCAAGTTTATTGTAAAATTTAAGTTAATACTAGCTTAGGGTTACAATATATTAACCATAAAAATTCTGGACATCTTTACTAAAACCAGATGTATTGTTGGAAAACATGTAAATTAATAAAGAAAAAAAAAAGAAAAACTTGCTGTAGTAACAAGGTCACAAGGCCACAAACAAGCAAACAATAATCAAAACTGATGCCTATATCATCACAGGTTAAAGAAAAAAAAATACTGACACACAGCGTGAGGAGAGTCATGCAACAATGGGAAGGCTGGGAGCATAGACGTAAGACCATACAAGGGGACTAAAGTAAGTGGGCCTTTTTTTTTTTTTTTTTTATTTCACTTTTTAAGTTGACTTTGGCCAGCTTTTCCTTCTTACATAGAAGAAAAAAAAAATCAGTATATATAAAGGTGTAGCAGAAATATCACCCACAGTTAACAGAGTGCACCATACACGGTGAGGCAGTCTGTCCGGGACCTGAACACCACCACCAGCCTGACAGTGACAGCCACTTGCTGGCCGGCTGCATATAACACACATACACACACACGCACACACACACACACATCTAACAATAATAATGCTGCTGCTGGTACTACACTCCCTCACACAATTCTATTTCACATTTCTTCCTCCTATCATTACACTATGTATTTCAGGTGGAACACAGCAGGAAATGCTCGGAAAACACTAAAAATTAAAGGAAATGCTGAAGAGTTGACACAGGGATAGACAGGAATTGGTGGAGTGAGTCTTGTTCTGGGTCAGGAAGGACGCCAAGTCTGAATGGGGATATACTCGTACATAACCATTGTCTTATTTGACACAGTAGTGCACCATTTATAATTTGGTGGTTGATTCTGGCTTTGCTTTATATCTCTGGGTTTGGAAACCAATATATATATATATATATATATATATATATATATATATATATATATATATATATATATATATATATTGGTGCACACCCAAACCACTTAAAACACTCAAAACTAACCCAAAACACCATGCAACACATTAAAATGCCCCCAAATACACCTAAAACTCACTAGAAACATCCAATATATGCCAAAATCACCACAAACCATCCAAATACACAAACAAAACCACTTACAACACTCAAAACTAATCCATAACACACTCATAAAACCAAGCAACACCTCAAAATGCGCCAAAACACACACAACACTCTAGAAACACCATTGTATGCCAAAATCACCCCCACACATATCCAAACCACATAATCAACACTCAAAACTAACAAAACGTACTCAAAACACCATGCAACACCTCAAAATGCACCAAGACACACCTGAAACTCACTAGAAACACCCAATATAAACCAAAATCACCCCCACATACCCAAACCACTTATAACACTCAATATCATCCCCCACCACACTCAAAAAGCCATGCAACCCCTCAAAATGCCCCAAACATCCCAAACACATCCCAAAGACTCCTAACACACACACACACAACTTAAAACACTTAAAATTAATCCCAAAACATCACACAATCTCTCAAAAATGCTCCTAAAACACACTCACAACATGCAAATACTGAAACACATCTCAGTCCACATACTCAAGGTACGTAAAATATACCTAAAAGGCATAAAACATATTGAAAACACATAAAATGCACCAAAAATATACTCATAACACCCTACAACACAAATGAACACACACATGAAACACCCCAAATATGCATTATAAAGATTAAAAGGGACACTTACCTAAATATTACACCTTGGTTCCTTCTGCTATTCCGCTTCTATTTCTCATTTCTTCTTCATTTTCCTCCATTGTTTCTCCTTCGTCTTCCTTCTATTGCTTCAATCTACACGCCTGAGCCTAGAAACACATCAAAACACTAGATGTTAGACAAAATATTGAGGAAATGGAGGGTGACTTAAGTATTGTGGCTTGGTTGCTCCTCCTCTTCCTCCTCCCTTTCTTCTTCATTTCTCCTTATATTCCTTTATGTCTCCTTTCTTCCTCCTTCTGCTACCAATATCTACACACCTGAACCTAGAAACACACGAAAACACTTAGAAATCACTAGATATTAGGCAAAATACTGACGAACTGGGGTGCTGGAAAAGAGGCGCCAGCCTGGGGCTATGATGATTCACCACCTGGGCTGTGGTCATCAGAGAGAACGGGAACTGGGGTGACTATGCAAAATTACGTACATAATTTGATTTCAAAAATGACTTTTAGAAAAAACGAAGCCAGGGCCGAATGCATAACATTTTATGATGTGATAAATATCTAAACTCATTTTCAAAATATCAAAATATCTCCAGCTCAGCTAGTTTAAGAAAAATGCCTAAATTAATTCTGTTAAATTCATAAAATATTTTCAACAATGACTTTCTTAAAACGTCCTGGAAAGTCGAACCATTTTCAGTTGGCAAGTATTTTACCACATATCACGGAGTCAGAGGTATCTTTTAAGGCATTCTACAGCGAGTTAGATCAAGAAGCAGAAACGCGAGCAAATGAAATAAAGAAAAATAAGACTCTTTTTCAACAGCACCAAACACCATTTCAAAGTCCATATATTTCTCTCAATAGATTGATTTCACACTTAAAAAGAGTACAGGCGATTTTTTTTACCATAAAGGCTCACTTATAGCTTCAAATAAAAAAGCTCAAAATAGGAAATTCAATTTTTTGGCCGTTAAAAAGCCTTTATCATACGCCATAAAACACCACTAAACGCTACATATTTATCCAAAACAGGCGCCAAAAACACTTCAAACACAACGAAATATTTATAGAAACCATAAAAACATACCATGGAAGCGTAATATTACCGTTCGGAAATATTTGAAGAAAAGTATTTGACCCCGCAGGCTGCCGGGGGGAGGGTGATGCCTGGGGTTCCTAGGGAGGGAGGCGGCCCGTAGGCAACACCGGGAACATTGGTGGCGGACATTCAAATGTTGTTTTTATCATATCACCAAGCCCAAATTAAACCATATAGGGAACTTTTGACTATGGGATTTGAAATAGTAGGCTGGTGACTGCAATCTGACACATGTTTTGGCTTACAGGTAAGTGAAGAAAGCAAATATCAGCTGTTAATACTGACGTCTTGCTGCTATAATGATCGTTATACCTATCACCTTTTAATATTTGCGTACTGTTTTCTCTCTCATATAAAGGAGACCTAAAAATAAATACCTTTAATTGATAAAGATAAGACAGTGTGTAGGGTTGTAGCGAAGGCTGGCAATGTTCGTCTTGCCGCTTGTGGCTTGGTGCTGGTGCTTAATTGGTGCTGCTTGAAAACTGTCGGTAATATAGCAACACTTCACTTCACTTGTGTGTGTGTAGACATGTTCTGGATGTGTGTGGGGATGTTTTGAGTGTGTTTACAAGTGTTCTCGGTATATAAGAGTGTTGCTCGAGTGTTTATGGCTGTGTGTAGGACTGTGGGTGTGTATGGGCCAGTATAGCCAGCCCACCGCCAACACCGTCCACCACTATTACCACCACCGCCAACACAAGACTACTACCGCCGTTTTAACCACAGAAGGTATGTTACTGAAGTCACTAGGTACGTGTGTATAATATTATGAATGTCTATGATAAATATCTATTATTGAATATATCATCAATGAGATACTATACGTGTAAAAATATCACATAATGATTTACTGGTCATTGTGACATCTTTCTCTTCATTATCGAGTGTCCAGCTTTGGTTATTTGTCAAAGCAGTACCTTTGTATCAAAATTTAATTGTATCTAGTTGTACAGCGAGTGTTGGCAGCCCCGCGGGACAAGATACGAGGTGCTTAAAAAGCAGCCTGTTTCATTTCTCTCTTTCTGTATTTCTATCGATAGACTGATTATTTATCTGACTGAGACCAATTTAATTAGAGAGTTATGATTTATGTGTATATATTCATTTTGCACTGTAAATATTTCAATAATATTATGTATGTAAATAAAACTATGAAAGTGTGTATGATTTCAGTCTTGCGTTATGTGATGTAAATGTTTTCCCTCTTCATGTATATGTGCAATACATAGTGATGCTACGTGGCCACCCTGAGTGCTTGTTATCCCTCCCTCCCCCATGCCCTGACAAAGGACATTAGTTTTGAGACAGGAGTAGGATTCTTGTGTGAATGAAGCGTGTATGAGAAGCTGAGTGTGTATATAATGTTAATATTTAAAAGTAAACATAAAAAAATAAAAATAAAGACAAATAAAGAAATTTGATTGTTTATAGAAATCCAAGAAAGCTCAAATCTTAAAAGAATAAATAAATCAATGAGAATTGTCCTATAATACCCATGCTAGGGTGATGGCAAAAAGAAAAACGAAAAAAAAAAAAAAAGAAAGACACTACATAAGAGTTAAACCTGCCGAACAAAGAGTGGGACCGGCGACCGTCATTCTCATGATTAAAATAATAATAAAAAAAAAAAAACATGACTTGCTTACACACACATGATTCATTATTTGCTGATTATACAATAACTTTTCTTTCGAATCATAACGTAATTTGTTTTCCAAGCACCAAGATTTTTTTTCTAGAGCATTGTGTTAAAGGTGCATATATCAAGATAATACCTAAAGAATTAGAAAAAACTATTTATCACATTCAAATCTAATAAGACAATGGCATTAAAGCGAAATAGGACACCTCAAGCATATATATTATTAAAGGAAACCTGTGTGAGATAAGAGTATGTCATTAGCTGAACAGTGCATCCATTTACATTCACTGTCATTCTGTATCTATTATATATCATAAGTCTCTTAGGACCAGGAGTCAGTACTTTGTATTCTAAAATCATCCCAGCCAGTAATCTAGATGAATCTTGGGACACTAGCTACACCCTTCCCTGGTAACCATCAAGCAATGCGCTGGGGATTCAGACTCTTGTATTCACTAACTGTGTTCTATTGATTCCCCAGAGAAAACGATTCCAGAACTAGTTCCGCGGGCTGATTAATACCAGATAGTCCAGATTCTCGGAACCGCCAGTGCGCCTGGTATTCATCAAGCAGCGCGCTGGCTGTTCAGAGACTCTGGTTATCGGTATTCACCAACCGCGCTCTACCGATTCCACGCGGAATTGGTTCCAGAACCGGTTTCGACGGTTTCGTCCACTCAAGGAACTGGTTCCTTGAATACTTGAGTTTACGGTTCCTGCCCACCACTAACATTTACATCACCAATGAAAAAAAAAAAAAAGCAAATATATAAATGAATAAATAAACAATTCGATTAATTATTTTGCTTATTTTCTTATTCTTTTATTCATTTATTTATTTTTATTGATTAATTAATTAATTTATTTTATATTATTTAATTTTTTCTTAATTTTAATTTTATTTTTATTCATTTAATTATGTTTCTTATTTCATTTATTTATTTATTTCTACATTTGATACCCTGTCCCTCCATTTCAAGCAATAGGAATATGACTTTTTTTTAACACTTATTGATGGAAGAAGAAATTCTGGACATTTGAGGAATTCTCAAAAAAAGAAAAAAAATGATTGATTGATTGATAACTTTAATGTTGTAAGCGTATACAACAAGGGAGGAGGACTGATCATGCTGGCCACCCCCTAAACATGTGGCAGACAGGATTTAAGCGTCAGTCAGGAGGTGGAGCTGAAGCACGTCCATCCACACGTCATAACATAACATAAATAATAGGATAACAAAGGGCCACCAGGGCCCATCTAGGTTATCCTGTATTAGTCGCACAGCGACCTCGTCATCACGTCTAGCACCAGCGTCTTTACTTTCCTGCACCGCTAACCTGGGACACCCAAAAATTACCACAGGATCAAAATTTCAACACATGAATTCCGGACATGTCCGGGAAAATCCGGACGTATGGAAATAATGCATCAGTATAGAACAGCAAGGTAGTGAGAAGTTTGGTGGCTTATTTAGAGAGAAGCAGGGGAGGGTTAGACTTAGCGTGGGATGTGAAAAGATAGAAAAGTAAAAAAGATAAAAAAAAAAAGGCAGGGAACTGAATGCAGTATTAGAACAATAGAGATAAGTGAAAACACGATAAGAGGAGTGAATCATTACTTAAAAGTGACAGGGCAACTTGGTAGTACCTAGAGTGCTTACAATTCAAGGATTGACTGAGTCTCATTTACACTGGTAAATGAATGAAATAAACTCGGAGATTACGTTTTCAGTGCAAATCATTACCGTAGGGAGCTTTAGAATTTTAGACGTGGTAAATGGTAATAACTAGTTGGCAATTGCTACATATAGAGCTGACTTTTTTTTATAGTTTATCTTATACTTTTAATGTTATAATAGTTTCAATCAACACTTGTAAAGAATGAAATGGATTAAAATCAAATGGACGCTGTTGTAAAGACACATCAACAGGCTCAGTCAGAATCAGACGACAACACAAGCCTCAGGTAAACAGTGCCCGGCTCGCGGGGAACACTGCAGCACGAGAACAGGCGTGAAAGTGAACACAGTTGCTCAAGTCCGGTGATGTGCTGTGTAGAGTGACATGGTGGTGTCCTGTACGCCCCTGCCAGCACGTGTCAGTGCTCCCTGGCTCTTCAAGACACAGGGGCGCCACGTGAGGTGATCCCTGGCCAGTGGCCACACCGCCCCTAAGCACAGCTAGGGGCGCCGTCTGTCGGGTCAGCAATCACCGCTTAAGGTTGGTGACAGGTTCCCTTATTGTGCAGTGTGTAATGACTGAATTATTAACTCTGCTGATTGGTCAGCTAGGGTTCATCCCGCAGGTCTCATCACTAAATGTCTTGATGGCTGCAATTCAAAAACAATATATGTCCTGCAATCTGAATGTCCAGTTAGGAGTTCAGTTAGATCAGGCTTGGTTTAATCTTGATATTCTAAATGTGCAATTATTTGAAGATTGTCAGAGGATTTAATGAGCATTTTGATATAAAGCAGTTCAAGTGAAGTATTTTGAGTTGATTAGAACTTAAACTTTTTATAAAGAAAGAAATTAATATATAGAAAAAGTAATCTGAATTTTCTTCTTACAGCAGATAGTGCTTGAGTGAAAGCAAGAGACAAGACACAATGTCTCCAGCACTGCTGCACGCCCTGGCCCGGCCGCTGAGCCTCAGTGTGCGGGGATTGCACCGGGCAACACAGCTGGCACTCAGGCACACCACCACCACAAGGAGGAAGTGCTTGCATAACAGAACAGCATTGTGTGAGGCTAGGGCTGTCCGGTACTGCTCAGGTGAGGGGCGATGGTACATGGTCCTGTTAAAAGTTGAGCAGCATATTATACTCTCTCCAAAATTGTTAGTTATTTAAGTACATGTTTAATTCTGTACCTAAACTTGTTGTATTTGTACATGGCTCATAAATGTCTTTTGTCTTGGATGTCATACTCACTTTTCTAATAAGTCTTTCTGCTTAGATGCAGACAAATGAGTCATACAATTTTACTACCAAAGAGGAACACCTGACATCTGAGCCAGAAATACAAACACTTGACTTTTCTAGTGAAGTTTTGTTTTGATCAAAATATTTCATAAACACAAACAAATCAGTCCTTCAGTTTTATTATCCACCTACCAGTGAAAGACTTTATTTCCTACCCACAACCAAACAATCATGGCTACTTGTCCCTTCAGGCCACACCACTTATGGGGTTAACCAAATTAACCTAACATAAGATAACCTGTTCTCTCCTAATAATTTTTCTTCCCCCACTAATTGACAAACAATTATAATAATCTTCCCCTTCAGGTCAGCACTCATGAATCTAATGTAACTCAACTAACCTAGCATATTCTAACATCTTTACTTCCCATTCATAGACAACATTTATGAGCCTAACCAAACTAATCTAACCTATCCTAATAATTTTTCTTCCCCACTCATAGACAATCAAAATAACTTCTCCATTCAGGCCACACCACACATGGGCCTAACCAACCTAACAGCTAACTAAGCTATCATAATAACTGTACTTTCCACTCATAGACAAATAATCATAATAACCTTCCTCTTGAGGCCACACAACACATGGGCCAGATTCCTTCATCACAGCACCGGAGGAGGATGAGATAGAGAAGCACCTTATGGCCCCTGACTCCCTCTCCAAGGCACATCAGACTGACCTTTCCAGCTTAGCCACCTCTGAAGAATTCCTGTTACCCAGCCAACAAAGACGGAAAGAGAGTAACCTGCTGGTGGTGAAGATCAAGGAGTGCGAGAGTGTTGCTGCTGCCTTTGAAGTATATGAAAGGCACAATGATGTCATGGAGACCAAGCACTGTTTGGCACTCTTGGAAAAGCTTGGGGTCCTTGCAAAGAATAGGTGAGTAAAGGGGAGAGAAAGTAGTGTTGATCATAGGTATTTTAATGGTAGGAAGATAGGAGAAGGAGGAAGAGCAGAATGGAAGAGAAAGTAGAGTTGATCATAGCTATTTTAATGGAAGGAAAATAGGAAGAGGAAGAAGAGCAAATTGGGAGAGAAAGTAGAGTTGATCTTGAAAACATAAATTACTTTTCCAATATATTGCTTACCACAGAGGATAGAAAAAAATATATAATAAAAATGAGACCCACTTGGAAACATAAACTTCTTTTCTGATACTTTTCTCACCACAGAGAATACAAAAAAGATATAGTAAAAACGAGACCAATTTGAAAACATGCACTTACTTTTCCTGTTACTTTTCTCACCATAAAAGATACAAAAAAGATATAATGAAAATGAGCAACATTGAAAACTTACGCTACTTTACCTATTACTTCTTTCACCACAGAGGATAAGAAATGACATAGTAAAAAATGAGACTTACTTAAAAACACATAACACTTCTCTCTATTACCTTTGTCAGCGAGGATTCCAGTGCACAGACACAACAGAGTGAGGGATTCAGTGCTCTGTGTGACCAGCTGTACTCTCAGTGTCGCCGAATGGAGGTGGACGACTGGCTGAATCTCCTGAAGTACCTGTGTCTTCTAAGGGTTCCTGCCACCTCTAAGCTCTGCCAAGTTGCTCTTCAGGTGAGTGAAATAATTGTAAGATATTCATCGTGTGTGATTTTTGTTTGTGTTTATTTGTTGTGAGTTTTTATTATGTTTTGCAGGTGATTATTTAAGTTATATTCATAAGTTTGTCATTAATTAGAGATTAGATTGTAAAGGTAAATGTTCCAGACAATTATTGCATTTGTAAAGGTGAATGTTCTAGACAACTATTGAAATTGTAAAGGTGAACATTCTTACTTTTTGTGAGTGTAATGTGATTGTGTATGATGTGTGATTGAACTAGCATGATTCGTCTATCCAGGAATTTTTCATCTTTATTTTTTTCTATTTCATATCTCCCTTTTGTTTGTCTTTATTCTGATTTTTTATTTTTTATTTATTTATTTATTTTTTTTTTGTGTGTGTGTGTGTGTGTGTGTGTAATGTGATTGCGTATAATAGTTTAAGTATTGTCTAGTTTGTTGTTTGAAATGGCATAACTACTATTTAAGAAGTTTGCATCTTTATTTTTCTATTTCATATTTCTCCTTTTTGTTTATCTTTATTCTGTGTAACTTTTGTTTATTTTGTGAATAGGATGTGATTGCTTATGATTGTTTAAGTGTAGGTTAGTTTTTTTCATTTGAACGGCATAATTCTTCTATCTAAGAATTATGTACCTTTATTTTTATTTTCATAGCTTTCTTTTGTTTGTCATATGGTGTGGTTGTTGTTTGTTTATTTGTGAGTGTGATGTGATTCAAGTGTGGTTGAAGTGTTTGTTTTTTTATTTGAACTGGCTAAATTCTTCTATTTAGGAATTTTGCATCTTTATTTTTCTACTTCATATCTCTTTCTCCTTTCCTATGTTAGAATACCATATTAATACTTCCTGTCACATTGTCTCTTTTAAGCAGTGACTTCTGCCACAGAGGGAATATAGAAACTTACTCTACAAACCCTAATCTGTATTTCGTATCTCTCTCTTCTCTTTGTCAGATATATAAGTACTAAACGAATTACTTATCTCTGAAACAACTGTCTCTTCAATCTAGAAAATGAAAATTTAATCTACAACTGCATATCCTTATTTTTCATCTCTTTTTCTTCTTTCTATCCTTATTTTTCTCTTTTTCTCCCTCCCAGATGTTGAAGCACCAGATTAATGACTTGACCCTGAAGCAACTGATCTTCCTGGACTTTCTACTGAAGAAGATGGAACGCACCCCACTCTCAGAGGCACTGCTCACTGCCACTCCTATCCTTCTCAGCAACATCCTGCCCTCAGCATTCCTCAACGAGCTCTCCTTCTCCTACTTGTCCCTGGTGAGTGTGTGTGTGTGCGCACATTATATTTTTATCTCTAATGGTTGTTAAGATGTTGTGGTAAGAAATTTGCTTCCTCCTCTCCTCTTCTCTCCTTATCTTCTCTTCCTTTATTTCTTACTCTTCCTCTTTTATTACTTTCTCTATTTTTTTTTCTTTTACAGCTTTATTTTCATATTTATTTTGCTGTTTCTCTCTCTCTCTCTCTCTCTCTCTCTCTCTCTCTCTCTCTCTCTCTCTCTCTCTCTCTCCCTCTCCCTCTCCCCGTCCCTCCCAAATAAACCCACCACATTCCCATAAAAAAAAACATGAAAATAAAAAGCAAAACATTTTTTTTTAATCTAACCTAACCTTATCACCACCACCACCACCACCACTATATTCACTCCCTCCTGCAGGCATTCACCATCTGCTGCCAGGGGAAGGTGAAGGGCCTGGGCATCCTTCTGCAGGAGATGTACAAGCGAGGCAGCGTACGGGACACAATCTTAGCCATGAGTCTTGTTTGGAGCCTGACTCGTGTGTCCTCGCCGCAGCTGCAGAGGAGACTGTTGACGCAGGAGGAGCAGCTGACCAGGGAGGTGATCATGAAGGAGTGCTTGGAGACTCTGGCCAGGGATACAGACTCACTCTCTTCCCATCAGGTGAGAGAGAGAGAAAGAGAGTGAGAGAGAGTCATCTGTGTGTCTCTGTCCAAGAATGTAGACTTTCTATTCCCAGCAGGTGAGAGAGAGAGAGAGAGTTGTCTGTGTGTCTCTGGCAAGGGATACAGATTCTCTCTCTTCCCATCAGGCAAGAGGGAGAGGGAGTTATCTGTGTGTCTCTGGCAAGGGATGCAGACTCTCTCTCTCTCTACAGTAAGAGAGAGAGAGAGAGAGAGAGTTGTCTACGAGGTGGTAATGCCTCTCAGTGTTCCAGGAGTAAAGCTTTTTTTATTTTGTTTTATTGTTTTTTGCAGGTGATTATTCAAGTTTTATTCATAAGTTTAAGTCTTGTGTTCATCAATTAGGGATTTGATTTTATTTGTAACTGGGAATTCGTAAAGGTGAATGTTCTATACAACTGTTGAATTTGTAAAGGTGGAGTACTCTTTGCATGTTTGGGGGGTTCCACTCAGTTAGATAGGATGGAATCAAAAGCTTTTCATCTCATCTACTCCCCTCCTCTGACTGACCCTCTTCAGCTTCTTTCTCATCACCAAAATTTTGTACTTCTATTTTCATGCTAACTGTTCTTCTGATGTTGCTAACTACACGCCTCCTCTCCTATCCGCACAAGGCATTCCTCTTCCTCTAACCCCTATTCTGTCCAGCTCTAATGCAAGAGTTAACCAGTACTCTCAATCATTCATACCTTTCTCTGATAAACTCTGGGACTCCCTACCCTAAGCACTCATTGAATTCATAAACAAACACCCTACCTTAGTCAACCACTCTGATCCCTCTTGGTGCTCTCACAGATGGAGTCGACCCTGACCAAGCTGAGTATGGGCCATGATTTTGGGGACAGGAGCTGCTATAATGAGAGGTTCCTGAACGCTGCGGCTTCCTTTGTGTGCCGTCACTCTCTCCCCTTTGAGAAGACAGCACACACCATCACCAAAATGTCTAAAATGGTGTGTGCTTGTTTTTATTAATTATTATTATTATTTTTTTTTTTTTCAGTTAAGCTTGTAATTTTTTTTTTTTTTTTTTTTTTCTTTAAGATTTATTTTGTTACTTTGATGTTGAATTGTTTATTTCATATACATAACTTTTTTGCTGCTCAGTTTGTTCTCTTTTTATTTATTCACTTACTTTTTTATTTTTTTTTTTATTTATTTATTTATTTATTTATTTATTTATTTATTTATTTTTTTTTTTTTTTTTTTTGTCTGAGGAAAATTGTTTATTCTCACACTTATTCACTTTTTTGTTTCTCTTTCCCTGTGCCTTTATCTCTGTTACTCTCTATCTCTATGTCTCTCTGTCTTCGAGTCTCTTTGTCTGTCTCTGTCTTTGTTTCTCTCTCTCTGTGTCTCTCTGTCTCATTGTCTCTTTATCTCTCTGTCTTTGAGTCTCTCTGTCTCTTGTTTTATGTATCTTTTTCTCTGTGTCTGTGTCACTATGTCTGTGTTTGTGTTTCTCTATCTCCTTGTCTCCACTTCTGTCTGTGTCTCTGTCCCTCTTTCTTTGTCTTTCTTTCTCTCTCTGTGCCTCTCTGTATTTCTTTGTCTCTGTCTCTTTTCTCACCTTATCAGCAAACAAAATGCAGCATCCATTCCTTCCACAGAATTACATCTCAGAGGAACTAGTGCAGTATGCCGTGAAGCTCATGATTTCACAGCCAGAGGACATATCACAGGCCAAGGTGGGGATGGTGTCACTGCTCTCAGCCGTCACCGTCACGCCGCTGCCCCCTGAAGAACTCAAGGCTGTGCTGGATGTTATGATGACACACAAATCCCTCCAAATGAACTCTGTAAGGCACTACAAAAGGTCTTGTGTTGTGATAATTTGGTGTGTGTGTGTGTGTGTGTGTGTGTGTGTGTGTTTGTGGTGTTTTGAAATGTTTGAGTGTGTTTGTGATATGTTTTTGTGTGTTTTGGAAGGTTTGGTGTCTTGTAAATCCTTGAGTGTTCGTTTTTTTTTTTTTTTTTTTTTTTTTAAATAATAAGACCTCACCAGAGATACAAATACAGACACTCTCTCTCTCTCTCTCTCTCTCTCTCTCTCTCTCTCTCTCTCTCTCTCTCTCTCTCTCTCTCTCTCTCTCTCTCTCTCTCTCTCTCTCTCTCTCTCTCTCTCTCTCTCTCTCTCTCTCTCTCTCTCTCTCTCTCTCTCTCTCTCTCTGGACATATTATCTCTCTATATTTAATATTTATCGACGTCATGGTTTGTCTTGAAATCTTTATCTATGTGTGATAAAATGGTCTTCTGTGTTACTGGTAGTGTTTTAAATCTTTACCTAGATAGTGTGTCTTGTGTTTGGCTAATGTAAGTTGTTGGTGGTGGTTTGATATATTTTGCCTTGTGTCTTTCATTGGGAGTGATAGTGTGGTCCCTTGTTATTTGCATGTTTTGAGTCCCTGTTGGTGTTTTATAGTGTAATGCTTCATGTTTTTAATTCAGGCAGTGAGTGGTAATGTGCTCCTTCTTTTTTTTTTTTTTATACCATATGGGCTTTTCACTGGAATTTATGAGCTAAAAGGGGATACTTTTCGGGGTACCTCCTATCTCAAAGCCCACCCGCTAAGAAACTGTTGCCCTGAGTGAGGAAGCACAACCTACATTCGGACCATGGACAGGATTTGAATCCGTGCGCTTGGAGACCCCTCGGACCCCAAAGCAAGCATGGTTCCACTGTCCCCATTTTATTTGGATAGCAATGCACTGTCTCACTGAACAAATATACCAGTACACTTAACTTACGGCCATAAACTGTTACAAAATCACTGTTAGAGGCAAAAAAAGAAAAAAATATAGATGGGGAGACATTTTACACCAAGCACACCAATTATTCTATTCTATCATGTAAAAAAAAAGATTGATAAATTAGAAGTGCTGATGATTAATGAATGATATTGTCTCATTTCCCAGGAATACTACAAGAAACCACTACTGCAGGTGGCTGTAGAACTCCTGAGTGTTGAGTACTACCACCCCCAGCTGATGCAGATCCTCACCTCCCCAGACACTCTTAGCCTGTAAGTGCCTCGTCCGTCACACTTAGGCTTGTATTCTCAAACACTTCTGCACTTCTCCTACACTGTTTCAAAGGCTTTATTTAAATTTACATGAGTTTTTAAAGATGTTTTTATTGTTCTAGAGGCAGAATGATAAGATTTCTATATTATTAACTTGAGAAGCATTCTTGAAAACTCTGCTAATCATCTTTATGGCTTTGGAAAGTAGTCGTGGTGAGAGAGCAGAGCATTTCTAAATACAAACCTTAATCCCTTTAGTATCATGATGTGTTTCCATATTTATTCTGTTTACTATTTGGTAATTTTATACAGTTTCAGAAACTCATGGGGATTGAAATAGTGAAGACTGGCTATTAATCTTCTGACCCCCATAGACCCTTCCTAATATCAATAAAACCATCTAGTCATACCCAAAACTCATGATAAAAATGTGTCCCAGTACTGAAAGGATTAAGGCAATAAAAGGGTGGTCACAAGTCATATTGCATTATTACCTTACATTATTACATATTATTAGTTACATGCCATTAGGAATTGTAAGTGGTAGTGTGGTTGTTTCCAGTGAATATTGGTGTCGTTTGAATGTGATTGTTCTTAGTGTGTTTCCTTAGTGTGAAGGTGAAAGTTGTGTGTCTTGTTTTGGCTAGTCTTGTTGTGGGAGACAGTCTTGGTATGATGTGTATGTATGTATGTATCTTTTTAGTCTTGTGGAAGTATCAAATTAGTTGGTTTTCATTTGTTTTCATTTGTTTGTTTCTTTTTTTATTTATATATGTTTATATATTTTTAGTTTATCTTTTTACTTTATTTTATTTTATTTTATTAATTTATTTTTTATTTAGTTAGTTATATATTTATAATTTTTATTGTTATTGTTTATTTTATTTCCATTATTATTATTGTTATTTCCATTATTGATATTGTCGTTTATTAATTTTTTGGCGTATGTGTGTGTCCTTTACCATCACTCTAGCATCATTCCTGATCATTCCCAGGTTCATGTCGAAGTACCACAAGGAGAACATCAATCACAGCCGGCTGGTGGATGTGGACCAGGCCCTTGGGAGGCTGGTGTCGTCCCCACATAGGGTCCCCGAGACCTTCCTGGAGCCCGGCAGGAGGTTGAGGGCCAGCCAGCAGCCCACCAGGTCCTTCCTCAAAGCCATGCTCCACCAGATCCTGCCAGATCCAAGCTACCTCATGTCTGGACTGCTGAGTGGTGGGGGAATATTCATAGGTATGTGTTTACTTAGTTGTATATTATAGGGTTGGAGCAGGGCTCAAAATGATCTGTCTCTATATCTACTTTTATCTAAATTTTCCTTTCTAGTCCTACATTTTCATTGCTCAAGCCGGTCCAGATGTCCACTGTCCTATGTGGAAAACTAAACTTTTTAATGTTCCTCAACCATTGACTTTTCATGATCTTGGAGTGTCCTCTTGTTCATCTATCTCCATCTTCTGTTAGTGATACTAGATCTTGTCTATCTATCTCTTCCATAAGGTTCGCTATCTTATACATCGTTATTAGATCTCTCTCCTGTCAATCCTTCAGAGTTGGTAGTTCCACTTCCTTCAGTCTTTCTTCATAGGGAAGACCATTTATTTCTGACACCATCTTTGTAGCAGTCTTTTGGATTTTTTCTAGCTTCTTGATGTGCTTCTGCTTGTATGGTGACCACATTATTGCAGCATATTTTAATCTAGGTCTTATTATAGTGGTTATGATCTTTTTCATTATACTCTTAGTTATGTAATTGAATACCACCCTGATATTTGGTAGTATCTTGTATTTTGAAGCATAGAACCCATTTATGTGTCTTCCTGGAATTAGGGTGTCTTGTGTAATCGTTCCCAGGTCCTTCTCTTCACTCCTTTTCATTATAATCTCTTCTCCCATTTTGTATTCCAATATAGGTCTTCTATTACTTTTACCCATTTCCATCACATGGCATTTCCTGGTATTAAATTCTAATTTCCACTTTTGGCTCCATTCCCAGATCTTGTCATTATCTTTCTGCAATTCCATACGGTCCTTGATGTTCCTTATTACTCTCAAAAGTTTTACATGTGTGTGTGTGTGTGTGTGTGTGTGTGTGTGTGTGTGTGTGTGTGTGTGTGTGTGTAGATAAATCTGTCTATCTATCTATCCATCTGTGTATCTGTGTGTGTTTTGTTAGTTAAAATTTGTCCATATAACTTATGATAGATACCAGTTCCCACATCTGCCTCATATATTCTCCTCTCTCCTTTCATGCCAGACCACCTTTTAGTGTTGGATCCAGAGGGAGAACCCATCAAGCTGACCAGTGCCAAGGACCCAATCAATAAGAACCAGTTCATCTCCTCCCTGGACCTGCCTGTCAGTGCCACCAAGTGAGTGATGGGCTAACTTGACCTGACCTAACCTAACCTATTGATGGGCTGAGTGATGCAGTGATGGGCTAGTTACTGTCATTCTTGTTGTTTTTGTTCACATGTTTATTTTTTTGTTGTGATCTGTGCGTGTTTATTGTTTGCCTTTTTTATTTGTCATTGTTGTTTTGATGAGAAGTTGTGAATGAGTGAAAGTTTTATAGTATGAGAAATATTTTTTTGAGCAGTCTCTCTCTCTCTCTCTCTCTCTCTCTCTCTCTCTCTCTCTCTCTCTCTCTCTCTCTCTCTCTCTCTCTCTCTCTCTCTCTCTCTCTCTCTCTCTCTCTCTCTCTCTTATCCATATCCCCTTTCAAAACCAAACCAAACCTAACTTAACCAAATTTTACCCAACCTAACCCCAAAAAATAAATATATAAATAAAATAAATAAATAAGAAATAAATAGATAGGTAGATAATAATGATAATAATAACCTAACCTAACCTAACCCAACCTTACCCAGAATCGCCATCATGGACATCGGGTCACGGGGAGCGTACAGGCCGGCTGGAGTGTTGAAGGCCCCACAGAGACTAAGACAGAGGTTGCTAGAGGCGGAGGGCTTCAGAGTGCTGCCTTTGCTACAGCTGGTCATCTTTCATCACCATGAGGAGGAGAAAATTCTATATGTGAAGAGAGAATTAATGGATGCTGGTCTCTCTCTCAGCTATGAAGTGGAGGAGAGATAAGAGATAAGAGATTTTTTTTTTTTCCATCTTCTTTTGTTTATCAGGTTTTATCTTATTTTTATTTATATGTATTTATTTATTTATTTTTTATATTCATTTATTTATTCATTTTTTTGTTTTTGTTTTTCTGGTTCCTCTTGTGAGATAAGACTCTTGTTTTTTTGTTTATTTGTATTGTTTGTTTTATCTATTTTTGTTTTCGTCATTTTTTAGTTTTTTCTATCATTTCTTTGTGTCGTTATTCATTCATTCATTGTTTTCTTTTTTCTCGTGCTATTTTTTCTTTTAAATCTAACTTCTACTTTGTTTTGTTCTCTCTCTCTCTCTCTCTCTCTCTCTCTCTCTCTCTCTCTCTCTCTCTCTCTCTCTCTCTCTCTCTCTCTCTCTCTCTCTCTCTCTCTCTCTCTCTCTCTCTCTTTTACTATGGAGGGTATGATATGGGTAGTGTACTTGTAAATAGAGACATTGTGTACAGAAGTTATAGAATAAATTAATTGTTTTATATTTCACTGTCCATTTCTTGCCTTTAAACATGGACACAAGAGTGAATGTTTGTATTTCAGGTTTTATGTATTAGTTTGATGTCATTTGTTTATATTGGAAGCTCTATGGACAAGTTTATTTATTCATCTATTTTCTTTGGTGCATAGACATGTGATAAAAGTTAATTGAAACGTGGATAAAGTAAGAAGTTTTGATTTATTTTGTTCAACTGTTTCAGGCGATAACCCCTTCAGTACTGGGACACATTGATGTTATTTTAGGTATGATTAGACAATTTTATTTACATTAGGAAGGGTATATGGAGGTCAGAAGATTAATGGTCAGTCTTCACCATTTCAATCCCTCACATGAGTATCTGAATCTGTATAAAATAACGAAATGGTAAGCTGAATGAATATGGAAACGCGTCATGATAGTGGAGGGGTTAATGCATTGGTGTATAAAGGCCTCTAGTGTAAGTTTATTGTAAAATGTGAAATAATACCAACATATCAAGGTGCGATAACAAAAAAAAAAAAAATCACTCCAACTGATAAAACAATGATGATAACCAATAAATGATAAACTATAGAGGCAAATTTTAATTCCGATGCTAATAACTGATAAATCCAAAAGTCCGATACTAGAGGTAACATTATTGTCATTTTAATTACAAACAAACACCCTTAGACCACAAAATTTAGTGACGCAAGCTGAAAACTTAAAAAAAAAAAAAGCCCATACATTTTTTTTATCAATAACTCGTAGCCCCTAGAAATAAAAACAAAACAAAATCGTAAATATCCATACCCAAATTAAACACATGAATACCTGAATCAAATACGTTACCAATAAGACAACAAAGCTAAATAAAACACTAGCGAGATATTAGAACCGGAACATTAGATAGCTTCGTTGCCCCTTCAGCACAAACAAAAATGGCGGACGTTGACAAGTGGATCGAGGTGGCCAAAGAGTGCAAGTATCTACCAGAAAACGACCTTAAGGTGAGAAACAACGAATAGTGGAGAACAACACACCAAAAAACTACCATAAAATCACAAAAAACAGCAAAAATGGCCGCTGGGTAACTGAAAAAGGGGAAAACTAAGAGGCGATTTTCTGGGCCGTCTTTTACAAGTCCTTCTGCTTCCCTTGTACTTGCGACTCACGGGGCTACCAGGGTGTCTTGTGTCCTGGATAAGGCGCCATATGACCCCTGGTAGTGTGTGGGTGTGCCTGGTGTGGCGGTAGTGTGGTGTGTGTTCGTGTGTGTGTTTCCCTGTTGCTTGCATAATGTGGAGTCACTCAGGCATTGCAGAAAACTCGAGTATTGTCATTATTTTTGTGTTTTTTGGGTTTAGTGTCCTCAGTTTTGTGTTAGTTTGTGTCTAATTGCTGTTTCTGGTGCCTACTTTCTCGCTAGTGTTCATATATTGTCTTGGTGATGTATTCGTGTTGGTGCTTGAGTATATTGCCTGATGATATTAACCCCTTCAGTACCATGACGCGTTTCTATATTCATTCTGCTTAATATTTGGTGATTTTATACAGCTTCAGGTATCTTGGTGATGTATTCGTGTTGGTGGTTAGATATTGTGGTTTGATTGGTGATTTTAACCCCTTCAGTACCATGACACATTTCTGTATTCATTATGCTTGCTATTTGGTGATTTTATACAGCTTTAAATGTCTTGGTGATATGTATTCGCGTTGGTACTTAGTTATATTGTGGTTTGCATGGTGATATTAACCCCTTCAGTACCATGACGTGTTTCTGTATTCATTCTGCTTACTGTTTGGTGATTTTACACAGCTTCAGAAACTCATGTGAGGGATTAAAATGGTGAAGACTGTTGCCATTAATCTTTTGACCTCTTTAGAGCCTTTGGTAAATTTGCAGTTTGAACCAATAATTATACCCTATCTTTTATTTCTTATTCCCTATGTCTAACAAGCTTGGGGACCTCCTGGGAAAGCGGAGTTTTAATCTAACCTAACCTAACCCTATTTTCTGGTAGGTAAAATTGAGTTAGAAATGCTGGTAGAAGTGTGATCTAGACTGTGAGAATGTGTATAGTTACGTGTGGTGTATTGGTTGAAACTCCAATAATTCCGAGGCTTCCTAATGTCAACAAAATGGTCTAATTGAACACAAATCTTATGTAGAAATGTGTCCCAGTACTGAAGGGGTTAATTTTGTTGTAGGATAATAATGGGTCAGTTTGCAGTTTCACCAACCATGTAGTCAGGTATGTGGCTCATGTTTTCTTGGTGAGAAATGTGAAATGATTGATGCTATATGTAATTTATGTCGGAAATGAATGTTTTTCAAGTTACAACATTTTTTAAAATTCTAACATGTCTGCCTCTCATTCCCAGCCATCCTAGGGTAACTATGGTAATTCAGGGTTTTTGTGTGGGGGAGCATTAAATTGAGTGTTGTGCCTTGCAAAAGAGGTCAGAAATCAACAAAATCTCATCAAAAACCTCTGAAAATATGTTAATGATGGCGGCAGCGGATGGATGCAACGACGACCTAGTTGTGGTTTACAAGAGGGAGTAAACTCATGGTGTCTATATCTTTTGTCAAATTTCTTCTTAAAATATGCACAGTCCCAGCCATTACAACTTGTGTGTTGCTTTGATGATGATGAGCAACATTGCCAGTGTGACATTTCCAGCTGTATACATCCCCTACCTCCACCCCCTGAAAAGTTACTAACCCCACCCAATGTGATAACCTAGACTGCGACCCTTGGAACTCCCCTGAAGGGATTATTAACCAAACCCAATTGTATTTTTAATCATTTCCTTCCACACCTTCACAAAACCCATTGTATGCATATGATACATTAGTACAAAGTGTTGGAACAATGTCACCAGCTCTCTTTATGGTACAGGTGATCTGGGATTTCTCTTGAGCCAGTCTTTTGCATCTGTCCCCAACAATGCTGGGCAGCTGTGGGAATGTGGGGTTCTCGGTTGGGGTGAGAAAGAAACAATTATTTTCTAGGAAGCAAATTATCAGAATCATCAAAAAATGGCAGATATGAGAGCAGACTCACAAAAAAATGGCAAATATGTGACCAGAATCATTTCAAACATGGCAAATATGTGACCAGAATCACTTAAAAGATGGCAAATGTGTGACCAGAATCATTTCAAACATAGCAAATCTGACCAGAATCACCAAAACATGGCAAATCTGACCAAAATCACTTAAGACACACCCATATAGCACATTCTGCAATCATAGTAACACAAATAAAGTAGGAAAAATTTTATGCCACGTTAGAAAGAAAAATCACAGCTGTTGGAAAATAAATCACTAGTGTGCTTTATATATTCTAATTTAAGCCACCTAACCTAACCCAGATGTAAAATAACTTAATCTTTACTACCGTGCTTACATAATCTGCCCTCGTTTTGATTTTGATAATTTACTCCCCGGAAAAGTACTTGTTTTTGTCTCTGTTGATTTGGGCAAGATTTCTGTATGTTTTTCTTTAAAAAATCTGATTCCTGTATTAATTTTAGCAAGACATTTTTCATCACTTAGTTTTTTTTTCTCTCTCTCTCTCTCTCTCTCTCTCTCTCTCTCTCTCTCTCTCTCTCTCTCTCTCTCTCTCTCTCTCTCTCTCTCTCTTCTAAGCAGGATTCTGTATTCAAATTAGTGAGCTTTGTTTTTAACTGTTTCAATTTTTTTTTTTTTTTTTTTTTTTTTCCAAAGTGTATTAATTTTAGCGAGACGCATCATCACCAAGTTTTCAATCTATATTTTATCTATTTGTCTATTTTTAAACTAACAAGAAATATTTCTCACCAAGTTTTCAATAATTTTTTTCCCCTTCCTAAGTGTATTAGTTTTCACAAGATGCATTTCTCATCACCAAGTTTTTAATCTGTATTTTATCAATTTATCTATTTCCAAACTAGCAAGACACACCACATCAGGTTTTCAATGCATTTTTCTTTCCTAAATGTATTAATTTTAGCAAGACAAATTTCACATCACCAAGTTTTCAATCTATATTTTAGCAATTTATCTATTTCCAAACTAGCAAGACACACCACATCAGGTTTTCAATGCATTTTTCCTTCCTAAGTGTATTCATGTTAGCAAGTTCCATTTCTCACTGTTGCTGTTTTGTTGCATTGCAGAGACTGTGTGAGTCAGTATGTGAGTTACTATTAGAGGAAGGCAATATCCAGCCGGTGTCCAGTCCTGTTACTGTCTGCGGGGATATCCATGGCCAGGTAAGTCTCTCTCTCTCTCTCTCTCTCTCTCTCTCTCTCTCTCTCTCTCTCTCTCTCTCTCTCTCTCTCTCTCTCTCTCTCTCTCTAATAATTTTTTTTTCTATTTCTTTCTCAAAACTTTTTTTTTTTTTTTTTTTTTTTTTTTTTTTTTTTTTTTTTTGTTTCCCACATTCTCTCATCAAGTAGATAAGTAAGTTACTCCTTCATTTCCTTCTTCACTCTTTTTTTACTCTCACCAATCCATCTCTCACATTGTTATCCTCCTGTTGCACTCTCTCTCTCTCTCTCTCTCTCTCTCTCTCTCTCTCTCTCTCTCTCTCTCTCTCTCTCTCTCTCTCCTCTTCTTATATATCTAAGTGGGCCTTTTTTGTTTAATAATTTTTGTCACTTGGCCAGTTTTCCCCTCATATAGAAAAAGAAATGTAGACTTGGTGACTTTCAGCTTCACTCTTCTATTTCATTCACCATCTCACCACTCTTAGACTCATATTCTCAAACTTTCCTGTACTTCACCTTCACTATTTCAAAATTCTAAATTTGCACTATTTTTTTTAAGGTGTTTTTATGATTCTAGAGACAGAGTGACAAGACTTCTACATTATTAACCCCTTTAGTACTGAGACACATTTTTACCTTGAGATTTGTGTACAATGTCAATTAGACCATTTTATTGATATTAAAAGGGTCTATGGAGAGTAGAAGATCAATGGCCAGAGTCTTCACTATATTAATCCCCACATGAGTTTCTGAAGCTGTATAAAATCACCAAATAGTAAGCAGAATAAATTTAAAAATGCATCATGGTACTGAATGAGTTAACTGGAGAAGGGCCGCTGTGGTACAGTGAAACCATGCGTGCTTTGGGGTCCGAGGGGTCTCCAAGCGCACAGGTTCGAATCCTGTCCACGGTCTGAGTATAGGTTGGGCTTCCTCACTCAGGGCAACGGTTTCCTAGCGGGTGGGCTTTGAGATAGGAGGTACCCAAAAAGTATCCCCTTTAGCCCATAAATTTCCATGAAAAGCCCACATGGTATAAATAAAAAAAAGAAAAAAAAACTCTTGAAAACCTCGCTAATCATCTCTATGGCCTTTGAAAATAGTCACAGTGAGAGAGTAAAGCATTTCTAAATACCTGGATCACCATTTTACCTACAGTTTTATGACCTGGAGGAGCTGTTCAGGACGGGAGGGCAGGTGCCAGATACGAATTACATCTTCATGGGTGACTTTGTGGACCGGGGTTACTACAGCCTGGAGACACTCACTCGCCTCCTCACACTGAAGGTGAAGTGGCCCCACAAGATCACACTGCTCAGGGGGAACCACGAGTCACGCCAGATTACTCAAGTTTATGGATTTTATGGTGAGGACGTTGTTGTTGTTGTTGTTGTTGTTAGTCATTGTTGTTTTCTGTTTATTTTTGGGTGTACTTTGCTTGTTTTTTTTTTTAGTGTTGTTGTTTTATGTGTTTGTTGGTATATTGTTTATGGTTGGGAATTTGTTATTGTTGTTTTGTCGTTATTTTTGTTATTGTTATTGCTGTTATTATTGTTCTTCATGAATTTTTTGTGTACTTAGGTTGGGGTAAGTGCTTTTTTCCTCTTATTTTACCTTTTATTTTTTTTTTTTTGGTATCATTTATTTATCTATTTTATCTCATTAACTTTTTTTTTCATTGGATTGTCTCTCTTTTATTTTTTTTTCTCTCTTCCATATGTTATGTGCATTATTTATTTATTCTTTCATAGAAGTAATAAGCATCATAAACAAAAAACCTTATATAAAAAAGAAATGGATTAAACTCATGGAGTATAAGTCAAGTATTACTGTATTTGGTTTGCAGTGATTAGTGGAAAGTTAAGTAAATTATTGGTCCCTTACTAACTTATGTATTACCTCACAGATGAGTCAGAATAAGTATAGAATTAAAAAGATCAGTAAATGAATGAACTTGTGTGGTTCTAATAAATTGGTTACTGTTATTTTATTTGCAGTATTTAGTGTATATTGCTGGTCTTATACTAAATTATGTCTCCTGGTTGTCCCCCAGATGAGTGCCAGAATAAGTATGGAAATGTGAATGCCTGGAAATACTGCTGCAAAGTATTTGATCTCCTAACTATAGCTGCGGTAAGTATTCAAGACGTTTATCCCATTTCTTTCGGCTAACTCTCTCACCTGCTCGGGAATGGCATCAAAGTTGGCCTTTTTTTGTTTAATCGTTTTTTATGCCCTTGGCCAGATTTCTCCTTTTAAATAGAAAAAGATTGGTTGGCACTTTGCTCTATACATTACCCACAAACCACTTTTGCTAGACAGCTTCCAACATGTCCCCCCACCTCTCTCAAAAGTGTTTTTTTATGTAAGAGGTGAAAACTGTCTCTTATCCTTCTCAAACAATGAGATCCTGAGTGTACAATAACAGGATTTTTTTTGTAAGTGTGGAAAACTGTCTCTATCTTTCTCTGACAATGAAATCCTCAGTGTAAAAGCGTTTATTTATGTAAAAGATGAAAACTGTCTATCTTTCTCAGACAGTGAAATCCTGAGTGTAAAATAACAAGCATTTATTTATGTAAGAGGTGAAAACTGTCTCTATCTTTCTCAGACAATGAAATCCTATGAGCATAATGAGAGAGGTACAAACAGCCACTCTTTTGTCTCCCTCAGATCATAGACGATGAAATTCTGTGTGTGCACGGAGGCCTGTCACCGGAGATTAACACCCTGGACCAGATCAGAACCATTAACCGAAACCAAGAGATTCCACATAAAGGTGAGTGGTATGGGTGTGGCCTGCCTGTTGTCATCCTTATGGACTCTATCGTTGTCACCCTTACCCTTATTGGGCTCTATTGCATTGTACTTCTTAGGTTACTGTTTTCTTTATTTTTTTTTCTTTTCTTTTCCTTTTTTTATTGTTATATATTTATTAGTGTTTTTTTTTTTTTTTTTCCTTTTCAATCTGTCTTTCTTTCTTTCTTTCATTTTTTTTTTCTTTCTCTTTGTCTTGGTTGTTCTTATATTCAGCATTATTTTTTCCTAGTTTTTATCTTGTTTAGTCTTATTTTCCTTATTTTCTTCCGTGCTTTTATTTTCCTTGATGAGTTTGAGATTTCCTCCCATGAATAGGTACCCTTTTCTTTACATTTTTCCCTTGTTTCCTTTTCTTTATTGCTTTGTTATTTATCTATTCATCAGAACAATTTTTTTCTTATTCACTTTCTATTTATTTCAATGTGAGCCTTATATATATCATTATTTTTTAGTGTGCCCATAGTTTCTCTTTAAACTGGGTAAAAATTGCAAATCTGTTCTTTTCTTTCCCTTTCTTTTGTGTAAATCCTTATTGTTGGCTTGTTTGTGGCCTGTGACCTTATTATTACAGCAAAGATAAATAAGTTGAGTTTTTTTATTTATTTATTTTTATTAACCTCTTCAGTAGCATGATGTATTTTCATATTCATTCTGCTTACTATTCGGTGATTTTATACAGCTTCAGAAACTTGTCGTGTATTGAAATAGTGAAGGCTATGGCCAATAATGTTGTGACCTCCATAGACCCTTCCTAATGTCAATAACATCATCTAATCGTACACAAATCTCAAGGTAAAAATTGCATCCCGGTATTGAAGGCGTTAATTTACTTGCTTTCCTATATTATATCAGGAATTAGTTAGCTTTTCATTAATTTACATACTTTCCAATATTATATCATGCTAGTGAAGGTGTCTGGAATTTGATAGTTCATATATGGCAGCCCCAAACTCCAAGAGAGGGTAATAAGAGGATTGTCCCTGTTAGGTGCCTTCTGCGACCTGGTGTGGAGCGACCCTGAGGAGATTGAGTCGTGGTCCATGTCGCCGCGAGGGGCCGGCTGGCTCTTTGGTGCATCCGTCACTCAGAAGTTCACCGAAACCAACAATCTGAGGCTCATCTGTCGGGCCCACCAGCTTGTCAATGAAGGTCAGTGGTGGTGGTGGTGGTGGTGGTGTAACATGTCTTTTCTTGTTTTGGTTTGTTTTGAGAAGTTTTTGATGTCATATTTTAAGACATTTATCCCTTTTTTTGGGCTAACTTTCAGATCTGCAAGGGGACTGGCAACCTGGTGTGCCTTGTTTTTTTGTTTTATATTGCCCTTGGCCAGCTTTCCCATATTACTTTTTTTTTTTTTTTTTTTTTTTCCTAAATGGATAATTATTTGCTCCTTCTAAGAGTGAAGGGTGTAGCATGAGCAGCATTGTGTCAGTGAAACCCTCTCCCTCCACAGGCATCAAGTATATGTTTGATGGCAAGCTGGTGACAGTGTGGTCGGCCCCGAACTACTGCTACAGAGCTGGCAATGTGGCTTCCATCCTGTGCTTCACTTCCACCACCGAGAAGCAGGCCAAGCTGTTTGATGCCGTGCCAGATGACAAGAGAATCATTCCCCCGGTCCACACCACACCTTACTTCCTCTGAATGAGCTGCAAGGCAATAACCACTGTAAGTTGTGTATATTTCTTGACGGTGTTTTCATCCTGCCTCTGTGAACGAACGGGTATGTGGATGGAGGTTCCCCTGGCGAAGCTGATGAGGATTGTTTCGAAAAGTTTATTTGTTTTTTTTTTGGTTGAATTGTCGTGCGTGTTTCTTTAAGTTCGCACGCCACCCCCGCCGGTGAGTGAGTGGTGTGCTGCAGAACCTTGATTGTAGGTATGTTGTTGGTATTCTGTTCATTAGTCTTGTTTCAGTTGGTCCAGTTACTCACACAAACACTCTTAGTCAGGGATTGCTGGTGATCTTTGTAAGCCATGCAGTGTCTTATCGTATGCTGCGTTGAGCACTGTCGTAAAAATAGTCGTCCCCCACACACACACACACACACACACACACACACACACACACACACACACACACACACACACACACACACACACACACAACATCTACACAAATGGTCAAGGTTCTGCTGGACTTCCTTATCACACAATGCCCATGCAAGGTGGAAAAGAAAAAATGAACAAAAAAACACAAAAACTAAATCCTTGTAAAATCGTTGCCATATCAGAATACACAACTTTCCTCATTCGGCGCAATGGACCGCCTCCTCCGTTTGTGATATTATTTGCCGGGGAAACCTCTCCATCCTGAAAGTTCAAGCAACAAGGGTCTTTCACAACAGCTCCTGAGACTTGCATATGTTCCAGGCATCTCACGACAGCGGAGGTCTTGTGCCTTGGTGCTCGGCTGAGAAAAAAAGAACTTAAACCTATATACTGTTGAGCAGCATCCCAGTTAAGGGGGAATCTATAAAAAACAGAAAAAAAAAAAGAAGTATATATTTAAGATTTAGAGCAGTTAATGGAGATGCAGTTTTAATACTTTTGAATTCCCCTATATGTGTTTTATTATTTTTCTTTTTTGTAGTGTTTTTTCCCCATTTTTCTCTGTTTTCCCTCCCCATTCATATCTTTTATAATAGCCAATGAAACCTGATCTCTCATTTCAACATTGTGTCAGAGTGAAGAGAAGCGTATGTACGTACGTGTGTTAGACGTGAGTGTGAACTGTAGGTCTTGAGATCCAGCTGTTATTTAATGGTGCTGAAAGATACTACACTTATCACCACACACACACACACACACACACACACACACACACACACACACACACACACACACACACACACACACACACACACACACACACACAGCTTTATGCATTCTTGGGGTGTGATTCCTCTCAGATCATGCATTGAGCCAGTAGTGTGATGGATATTGTTTTTTGTTTTATTTTTTCTATCCCTTCATATCAATCCAGAAATACAACATATGGTTATGTCTTAGTGCAATAATGGTTTGCATTTATAGCTCAAGAAAACCATATGCAATGAAGCATATCTGTACGAACATGTGTTGTTATGTGTCAAAAAAAAAAAAAAAAAAAAGACCAGGAATAGCAGTGATGATATAATAATAATAATAAAAACATTGATAAAACATTGAGGATTACAAACAGCACACACATACAGGGAGGAACTGGTGAAAGTATTAGGTGAAGTGTGAGGTTATTGTATTACACTGGATGCTGGTGACCTCCTGCCTGCCTGGCTCACAGTGCAGCACCAACAAGGGCTGGGTACCTGACAGGCTGGGAGACACAGGACACTATCTGTGAGGACACTTGCACAAAGACTGCTTTTATATCACTGGAGATGTCCCAAGAGAGAGAGAGAGAGAGAGAGAGAGAGAGAGAGATCAAGTGAAGAAATAAACAGATTACTCCCAAATAAATAAAAAAAAAAAACATTAAATTAAAAGTTTACAGATATGCCCCCAGACACTGAACAAAACTAGAGAGAGAGATAGAGAGAATGAGAGTCCAGACAGTTGAACAAAAAATACATAGTCAGAGAGAGAGTGAGAGCGGAGAGTAAGTGAGTGAGTGAGTGTGTGTGTGAATGAATGTTTATGTAATGCCTCTGTTGTGCCACTTAACCATTGTAAACAGTGATGGAATACCTGTAGATAGCTGGTAAGCTTTAAAAGGAGGCATGTGGAGTCAAAACTATGCATTTTAGGGGGCCACTTTCACTTAATACATCAGCAGCAACCACAACAACATTACACTCACCAGAATAGTTGTGACTGGTGCACTTGCTTTGGACTGCTCTCTCTCTCTCTCTCTCTCTCTCTCTCTCTCTCTCTCTCTCTCTCTCTCTCTCTCTCTCTCTCTCTCTCTCTCTCTCTCTCTCTCTTAGTGGCAGTGTGGCCTTTCCGTGGCATTTTTCTGTTAATGTTTTCCTTTTTTTTTTTTTTTTTTTTTTTTTTTTTTCCTTTTAATTCGTTTCTTACTTTTTTGTTCCTTTTTTTTCCTTCCTTTCCTTGACTTTTTTTTTGCATTTTTTTCTACACCTGCATCTTTTTCTTTGGACTTGTTCGTCTTGCTTTCTTTTTCTTCCAATATTTTTTTCCTCAGAGACTTCATTCCATGTTTCTTTTTTTACGTACCTGTTTATTTGTTTGTTTTGGCATGTATGTTTTGTGCATTTTCTCTCCTCCGTCCATTATTCTTTGCCAATTGCCTTTCTTCATTGAGTTTTCTTTTTTTAATGATGTACTTTATTTATTACTTTGTATGATGCTTCGGGGTAGATAGCAGACGTCAAATCATCATAATTCCAGCTTGTTTTAATGGGCTTAGGCTAAAAAGGTCTTGATTCTTCTTTACATCACCCAATACCATAGAAAGTCCATGAGCAACAAATGAAAAATAGAGCTTGCTGTGTATACTGTATTGGTCTTTTTTTGCAAATGCCAGACCTGAGAGTGACAAAAGCTGCTCAGAGATGTAAGAAAGGTTAAAAAGTCACACAAGACCACGAATCCATGAGCATCAAATGAGAAGCAGAGTTTACTGTAGGGAATATTGGTCTTTTTTTTTTTTTACAAGTGCCAAGCCTGGGAGGATGACAAAATCAGCTCAGATATGATGTAAGAAAGGATAAAATGTTTGTGTGCCTGCTTTTCAGTGGCATTTTGTAATCATACCAGATAACAGCAAAAAAATGTGGTCTTTAGTGCAAGGGTAATAAAAGCAGCTGAGAGGTGATGTAAGAGAGGATAAAAAGTTTGTGTCTATCTTTCAATGGCATTTTATAATCATACTAGAGATAATCTAAGGAAAATTTGTTGTGGTTCTAAGTTTTCATTCGGTGAGTAGATGTTGTAAGCAGTTATTGAGCATATGGTTTGTTTCTGCCTTGAGTCACACTATGGCATTGGTTTTGTAGTCTGGAAGTGTCCTAAGGAAGTGAACTGTTGAGGATGTCCAGCCGTCCTCTCAGTGACCAGGCATTGACATGTGATGGGAGTGAATGTTGTGCAAAGGCTTGTGTCATTCATAGCATTTTGTAGTCATAGTATAAAAATATAGAAAAGTGATTGAAAATAGTCTGGTTTCCATTCTGTGACTTTTTAATGTGGTTCTTGGACAGTGATGTTAGAGTGACAGCTTGCCATACATCTGAAATGACAAAAAAGCACTAGACAAATACTTAAATTTACTTGTAATTCTTTTATCTTGACCAGGAACTTGCCTTGTGTTTTATGGATTGGCGTGATACAATAACAGGCCAGGCGGTGCTTTGGTCCATATTCTGAAACACCTCTCTGCCAGACCTCCACTACTTTTCAAGGCTCTAATTCAAGTTACATTGGTTTTGAAGTGTTTTTCTAGAGTTTTGGTGATAGATTAATGAGATTACGGCATTATGAAGAGGAGAAATTCTGTTGACAACCCAGCTAATCATCTCTGTGGCCTTTGAAAATAGTTGTGGTGAAAAATGGAAGCGTTTCTGAATAGAGGCCTGTGTTCCGTGGAATGGTGATTGTATGGAGGCTCTCGGCTGAGTCACAAATGGTCCCACTCACTGCTAGGCGATTGGTGCTAAGCAAGCCAGATACTTGAGCTCAATACATTTCAAAACACTTATTCATGGCCTTAATTCTCTGCTGTGAAGTAAAAAAAAAGTGATAAAAAACATAAAAAAAAGGAAAGATAAGATATTTCAGCTAGCAACCCAAAGTATTTGTTGTACAGAAAGATAAAATGAAGGATGTTTCTTTGTATTGAAATATTTGCTGAGTGAGTGAATATTATGAGACTGTGTTCAGCATTACCTTGGATACTTTGCCTTCAGTTGTGTGTTTGTGAGTAGGTGGTTGGCTGGCGGCATTGCTAGTCACTGTTCATCTCTTTCCGTCTGGCTTTCCTTCCATGCATTTCTGTTCACCCTTCGTGTCTCTCTCTCTGATTGGCTGTGTCCCTGATGCCCTATTGTTTCCCAGTGAGGAGTGGCCACTGCAGCAATGCCCAGTCAGTTCTTTCCAGGCATAACACACTCCTTGCATCCCTGTTACACTCTTCCACTGTGTCTTCCCAGCACATTCGTGGCCTCCCTCCTGCACCTCACTCCTTCACTCAAGTAGGCTGAGAAGATTTTTATTCCATTCAGAACCTTACTCATCCCAGACTGTTGAGTTCTGAATTGTATATGTCCGCAGCCTGTAGTTTATTATTAACCTGATGTTTTAGTCAGAAATAATAGCCCTGATTTATTTACTTTTACCATTACTGTTTTTTTGGGTGTGGACATCTTGGTGGGCTGGGCAGCTGGTTTCTGTGCCGTCTGCCTGGCTGTGGCTCAGTGCAAGTGCAGGCTGCTGGACTTTTTTAATTTTCTCAGCCTGTCCTTGAATTTAACTGTCATATACTTTGTGTAGTCAGGGAGGAAGGTCAGTCGCCTTCTAGCAGCCTATACCGAGGTCAAAGCGGACAGGAGGTTCATCTTCATCCACTGACTGTTACTGTGATGTCACTATTACCTGTGTAATCTAGTTTTACTCAAATTCCCAAACCAACAGTAGTCTGTGATTGTCTTCAACATTTCAAGGGAACTTTTAGTGATTAACAGAAAAAACAGATGTTTCTTAATAAAGCTTTTGACATGTTTAACTCTTCCTCATTCATTCCTCTATTGTTAAAGTCTATATGTAGAGTTCATTATGACAGAAATACATACTATTTTTTTTAGCCTATGTTTTGCAGGCACGAATAAGGTACAAAGTATTAGACTGTATTTATGGGTAACCAAAGAAATACCGGTAACTCAAGACTTTATCTCAACACTGTGTAACATCATGCATGGCCAACTTTGGATGTGTCCCGGAAAGTGGCAAAGGTTTATCATTGTTACAAAAAGCTGTACATCCCTATGCACAAGTACTATATTTAATTGAACTGTTCATTGATGTTTTTTTGTGAAATACTACTAATTGAAGCCTCCACTATTTGGCTTTTTAATTGACATTTCTGTGTAGTTGCTTTAAATATGTTAATTTTAAAATCTTCATATTAGTATACTCATTGAAAGTTGTGAAAATAATCTCTATTGCTGAATATTGTTTAGTTTGCAGATGAAAGACTTATTGTTAGTTTTAGGCAAAGTGCTGTTGCCATATAGCAGCTAGTGTTTGGTTATGATAAATTTATTACTTCTAAGTTACTCTCACTTAAATCATGATGTGATGTGTACTTTTTACTTGGAATAGAGTATGAGTTGTAAATACATTTCATCAAGAACAGAAATGAGTGTAAAGTTTGAAGTAAAAGTACTTTGAAAATATACTTTTTCATTAACCTGTCATAAAAGTTACCTGGCTACAGCATTAGATGTCTGTGATGGCATTGACTACTGAGAAAAAAAATGGTAACAATTGTGAGGTGAATAGACTTGTTTTGTTTTGTTTACAGCTTGTTCATGGCGGTGGCAAGGAACACATATCCTATTATCTGAATGCCAGGATTGAATGATGGAATTGCAAAACTTTTCCGTGTTATTGAAGCTGCATTCATGAAGCTTCCTTCCCCAGTTTTCTGTGAATTGTCAACTGGTATAGGCATAGGTGGGAAGGTACTTCGATAAATACATCGTGAAGAGACGATTTTGTCTTGTTTATTTAATCTTTTTCTATTTGATATTTAACTACTTCGACCATTAACTTTTGAGAGGTCTATACCATTAATGATTGTAGTTATGTTGTTAAGTGAAATAATGCTATGTAAATGAAAAGATGAGAAGTACAGACGGCTCCTTAACTTGATGAAGCAGTCATCCTAACTTTACTTTTATTTAGAGCAGTGGTTCCCATCCTGTGGTACGCGTCGAGTACCGCTACTCACTAATGTTACTCAAAGGCCTTCTAGTTGGTACTATACATGAACATTTTCGCGATTATATGCGATTTTTAGTTGAATCTAATTAATTTCTCAGAAAAAAAATATTATTGCCAAACACAAGATAATTTGGCATCGATCAACTGGTGAAGAAGAAATAGATGCATCCCTTACATTAGATTGAGTTATGTTCCTTGTTAATTAATTTGTGTGTTCTATTTGTGAACAAATTGATATCTGATGGATTTTTTTGTTTCTGGAACCAGGTACTGTATGAGACCTCCAGGCTTCAAGTAGTACTCGCTCACTAAAAGTTTGGCAACCACTGAGGCACTGACCTAGGTAGAGCGACATGTCAAGTTGTCAATTCAAGGATTTAATAGGTAATAAGAGCTTACTGTGCGTGAAGTAATGTCAAGTTTTCATTTAGTTCACTCTTAATTGGCTGGTAAACTGAGTGATGGATAGTGCTACTGTAAGAACATTTATCTGAAACTGAAAGCTGATAATTGCCCTTTGGCACACCAAAGGCCTTGCCCAGCGTGTCAGTGAACTGCTCAAATAAAAGGCAAATGTCCCCGCATGCCATAGGATGCCCGTACTGACAGGCAACTCACCGTAAGAATATTACATCTTTTATTACGTCTTCATTCAACTGACGTTAAGAATTATATATAGACATGAATGGAGAGCTGTACCACCCACGCATGTAGTGTAACGTCTGGCTGTCTGTTATTCCTACGTCAGCCAGCGCCGCACACCATTACTTGAAATAAACAAACGTTTGTTGCGCGGCGCCTGACGGGCTGACCATTCCTTTAGCGGTCAGCTGTTCCTTATATGGCACGACTTACCATTTATCCCTTAGTATCAAAGAGTATCCATGTATTAGGTAAACACAGTCCATGTCTTGGCTCGATTGCGGCGGGAATGTCAGAGCGTGTAATTACGGTACGATGACGGGCGGGGCGGGGCGGGGCGGGGCGGCAGAATCGATCGGTATTACCATGGAAACCCACAGTGGCGTCAGAGCGGGGACGGCGGAGGGTTGTGTTGAGCAGCGCGGTGAGTCGCCTGAGAAAGTGGGCCGTGTTGGGCGCGAGCAGGTGTGTGGAAACATGATCTGGGACTGGCCGCATGCACGGGCTGCCGAACACCCACCTGTCTATTTCTGAGTCCCGCGGCCCGGCGTCTATTCTTAGCCATGGGCAGTAGTGGGCAAGAGGAAGCCCCGGGGATATTTTGGGCATGGGTAGAGGCAGCCAGCGGCAACATGGCGCTGGCTCTGACTACCTTAGTGGAACAAGTGCAGTCGTGGGCGAAGGGTGTGGGTGTGGGCGGCCTGCTCACCCTCCAGCCCGTCATGGATACCCTCGGGACACTACTGGTGGGGTGGATGATATTTGTCACCCTTATCCTCATCCTGGGCACATTTTTCTACTTCAAGTTCATCCATCACCTGGAAAATGAAGGCACTGACACTACTACCTCTCAGGGGCGCGGGGAGGACAAGGGCGGGGCCACAACCTCGGGGGCCGCCACCCAGGGGAAGGCGAAGGCTATCAGGAAAGAGGAACAGGCTCGAAAACCAACAATAGTGCCTGACGGTAAGCCTGAGCCTGTGTCCGCCCCCGTGGCCACCGGCGCTGACCCTGACGCGGTGAAGTGGGCTTGTAATGTGTTCACTTGGCTTTATAACAGTGCTGAGGGCGGCAAGGTTGTCAACAAGATCTGGCTGGACACACTTAACGAGAACACCGTCAAGACAGCCATTGAAGTGAGTGTTATTGTGTTATTGTCATTTTTCTCACTGTTCTTGTTGTTTATCTTTTATTCACTTATTTATTTATTCACTTTTTTTTATTGTAACACCGTCAAGACAACCATTGAAGTGAGTGTTATTGTGTTATTCTCTTCTTTTCTTCTTTATCTTGTTCTTCATCTATTCACTTATTTTCGTTGTTCTTTTCATGTCAATTATCCTCGTGTTTTTGTTATTTGTTAGTGTTATTGTTCTTTTTGTGTTCTTTTCCATCTTCCCATTGGGTGTTCTTGTGTTATTGTTGGTGTTTTGTTGTTCTCGATGTTACTTTTGTGTTCTCCTTTTAAATTGAGTCTTTGTTCTTGTTCATTTGTTGTATTTGTGTTATTCTTGTTTTCTTGTTATTTCCTGCTCTGTTCTTCATTGTTCTTCTTTATCACTTTACTGGCTGTTATTCTACGTGTTCTTCTTCTTGTCTGTTCATGAAAGAAGTCAGCTTTTTTTTTTGTTTATTTGTTCTTTTATTCTTGTTCACTGGACGGGAGAGTTAATCCGGTTTTTCTTGTTCTTGTTCTTTCCTTCATTGTTATTCACCATTGAAGTTCATTATTTTTTTCTGCTTTTTTCTACTTATTCATTATTTATTTTATTTTTTTCTACTTATTAATTTTTCTACTTTTTTTTCGATTTATTCATTATTTTTTCTACTTATCTACTTATTGTTTTTCTACTTTTTCTACTTATTCATTATTTTTTTCTACTTTTTAATTTTTCCGTTCGACATTCACGTGTTTTCTTTTTTTTTTTTTTGTTCTTCATCGAAAATTATTGTTATAGTTCTTGTTATCTTTCGGTTATTGGACTTGTTATTGTTTAAAAAGTGTTCATTTATCGTTATTATTATTATTATTATTATTATTATTATTATTATTATTATTATCATCATCATCATTATCAGGTATATATATTTTTTTTTCATTTTTTATCATTATTGAAGGAAAAATGTCGTTTCTAATTTGGCACTTATTGAATACTTAAGCAATTTAAACCTTTCTCTCTCTTTCTCTCTCTCTCTCTCTCTCTCTCTCTCTCTGGGTTTAAGCGTCACTCACTCACTATCAGGGCGACACTCCTTCACCCTGGCACTGCTTCCCTCCTTTGGCACCCCTTGGCACTACCCACGGCTCTGACACGCCCGGCCTGCCCCGCCCCACCCCGCCCCGCTCTGCCCCACCCAGACCCACCCCGCCAGATGCTTCCTCCTGTCTTCTGTCTACCTCTCTCTCTCTCTCTCTCTCTCTCTCTCTCTCTCTCTCTCTCTCTCTCTCTCTTTGTAATATCCAGTTTGATTTGGTTTAGTTTTTGTTTAATTGTTCTCTCTCTCTCTCTCTCTCTCTCTCTCTCTCTCTCTCTCTCTCTCTGTTTTTTGGTTGGATTTGGTTGTTTTTGGTGTGTTTTTTTCTGTTTTATTTCCTCCCACATTCTCTCTCTCTCTCTCTCTCTCTCTCTCTCTCTCTCTCTCTCTCTCTCTCTCTCTCTCTCTCTCTCTCTCTCTCCCTCTCCGTGAAGCCTTAGTTTACACATTCCTTTCTCTTTTCTCTCTTTGTCTCTCTGTCTCTTTTGTGTCTCTATCTCAATATTCTTTCCTCTTCTGTTTTTTTTTTCGTTTTTTTTTCGTTTGTTCATAATTTAAATGTTTTTTGCTTAATTTTTGTCGTTATATTGTGTTGTTTTCTTTTTCCTGTTTTTATGTTTATTTATTTTTTTGTTGTTTTTCGGTATCCATTTGAGTGTTTATTGATATTTTTGTTTTTTCATCTCCGTTTCACTGTTTTCATTTTCGTTCTCTCGTCTCATTTCTTCATCTTCCTACTTCTTCTTCTACTACTACTGTTACTACTACTACTACTACCACCACCATCATCATCATTTATATATACATCACTACACTTTAATCTTTATTTCAATGAGGGTCTATTAGTTTGACGTAAAATTAAAGAAAAAACACAAAGCACAGTGAAGGAAGGTAGCGCGGTACATTACATTTGACTGCCAGTGTACGATAATTGGTAACCCGGTACGATGTCTGCCGCCTAATGAATGGTGCTCTTTGTGTGTTTCGGGGTTCATATTGATAGGCCCTTATTCTGTAACACTTCCTCGCCGTACCTTCACTGTTTTCAGAGCTTTAGTTGAAGTGACACGGGTTTTTGAGGGTATTTCTCTGATTCTATACTGGCATCATTACTATTTTTTAAAGGGCTCTAGTTGAAGTGACACTTTTTTTTTTTAAGGGTATTTATGTGATTATACTGATATCTTCATTATTTTTCAAAGGGCTTTAGTTGAAGTGACACGGGTTTTTTAGGATATTTCTGTGATTCTACTGGCATCTTCACCGTTTTCAAAGAGCTCTAGTTGAAGTGACACGGGTTTTTTAAGGGTATTTCTGTAATTTAAAGGTATTTCTGTGATTCTACTGGCGTATTATTTTTTCAATGGGTTCTAGTTGAAGTGACGCGGGTTTTTGAGGCTATTTCTGTGATTCTACTGGCATCTTCACTGTTTTCAAAGAGCTCTAGTTGAAGTGACGCGGGTTTTTAAGGGTATTTCTGTGATTATACTGACATCTTCAAATAGACAAACACAAGATGGATAAACGCGATAAAATGAAAAGAAAAATAGAATAAGAGAAAAAAAAACGAAAATAACAACAAAAACAGCATTAAGAAACAAGTATGTCAACATGAAACTATTGGCGTTTACTAATATTTAGTTTGGAAGACGTAAAACTTAAGAAAAAAAACAAAACACGTAAGACAATGAAAAAAACTAAAAAATAACATAGTACTCGGTTGACCCAAATTGTACGATAATTAGTAACACGATACGATGTCCAAAGGGAAACTGATGCAAACTAAATCGTACCTTTGGCAAAAACAATGTCCACTTGAGTGTTTTGTTACCTTCTCTGACACTTGGAGGGCCTTGTGACACGTGGACGCACACACACACACGCACGCACACACGCAAGGAGAGGGAGAGAGAGAGGTGGTGAAAGGGACGCAGCGAGGTGGTGAAGTGGTGGTGTCCTTGTATAAAGTGACTAAATGTGTGAAGTGATGACCTGGTGAAGAGAAACGTCATATTCTCAAACGTTTTTTTTTTTTATTTCTGTCTCATTACTTTGATTTGTTTATTTTCTATCTTTCTCCTTTCCTCTTTTCTCTTTTTTTATCCATTTTGTGTTTCTTTTTTCATCAATTATTTCTCTCTCTCTCTCTCTCTCTCTCTCTCTCTCTCTCTCTCTCTCTCTCTCTCTCTCTCTCTCTCTCTCTCTCTCTCTCTCTCTCTTATTATTATTATTACCCATTTTGTATTTTCTTTCCTTTTTTCATAACTTTTACATGTTTATCTTCTGTCTCTTTCTTTCCTATTTCATTCCTTCCTCTTATTATCTATTACATTTTCTCTGCAGTGGAAGACAGCGAGGTTTCCAGGAGTGTGTTCAGGATACTAGTGATAATTCTATACGTTCCCTAGAAGACTAACACGGAGTTTTCTTGGATGTTTACATGATTCAGTGAGAATTTAACGAGAATTCTGTGCCACTAAATAAGGAAAAGTAAACACACACACACACACACACACACACACACACACACACACACACACACACACACACACACACACACACACACACACACACACACACATGCAGGAGAAACCAAACCAATTGATAACATGACCTTTCAAAAAAACAAAATAAATAAAAGAAAGAAAAAAAGGAAAAAGAAGACAAGTCATGATGAACGAACAGTGTGTGTCATTCAGGCAATGTTTACGAAATACGCTATACCAGGCTACGAAATACGCTATACCAGGTTACGAAATACGCTATACGAGGTTACGAAATACGCTATACGAGGTTACGAAATACGCTATACCAGGTTACGAAATACGTTATACGAGGTTACGAAATACGCTATACCAGGTTACGAAATACGTTATACGAGGTTACGAAATACGCTATACCAGGTTACGAAATACGCTATACCAGGTTACGAATACGCTATACTAGGTTACGAAATACGCTATACCAGGTTACGAAATACGCTATACGAGGTTACGAAATACGCTATACCAGGTTACGAAATACGCTATACGAGGTTACGAAATACGCTATACCAGGTTACGAAATACGTTATACCAGGCTACGAAATACGAAATGCGCTACACCAGGTTACGAAACACGCTATACCAGATTACGAAATACGAAATGCGCTACACCAGGTTACAAAATACGCTATACCAGGTTACGAAATACGCTATACCAGACTGCGAAATACTAAAATACCAGGTTACGAAATACGCTATGTTAGGCTACGAAATACGCTATACCAGGCTACGAAATACGAAATGCGCTATACCAGGTTACGAAATACGCTATACGAGGTTACGAAATACGCTATACCAGATTACGAAATACGCTATACGAGGTTACGAAATATGCTATACCAGGTTACGAATACGCTATACCAGGCTACGAAATACGCTATACGAGGTTATGAAATACGCTATATCAGGCTACGAAATACGCTATACCAGGCCACAAGTACGTTATACCAGATCGCAAATACCAGGTCACAAGTACGGTATACCAGGCCAGCACCAGCACACACCACACCAGGTAACGTGAGGTGAGGCGAGGCAAATGCAGCGTGAATGCGGGACACAGGTATTGACAGGATAATGCTATACACGTGCACTGCGGGGGCCTTGTCTTGCGCCCCTGTGTTTAGCCTTGTTTTAATGCTTTTCTTGTTATTTTCTTATTTTGATGTTCTTTTCTTATTTTTGTTCTTGTTTTTCGTGTTATTCTTCTTGTTATTGTTTTTTCTGGTTTATTTTGTTGGTAGGAGTAGTCGTAGTTGTTGTTGTTGTTGTTGTTGTTGTTGTTGTTGTTGTTGTTGTTGCTGTTGTATTTGTTGTTGTAGTAGTTGTTGTTGTAGTAGTAGTAGTAGTAGTAGTAGTTGTTGTTGTTGTTTTGATTTTTTTTGTAATAGTAGTAGTAGCAGTAGTAGTAGTAGTAGTAGTAGTAGTAGTAGTAGTAGTAGTAGTAGTAGCAATATTATTCTATTTACTTTTTATATTTTTATTTAAGAGAAGAAAAATATTTATGTTTATTCTTTTGATTTATTGTTTTATTTGTCTTCATCTTTCATAATTTGTCTTGAAATATAACTGTTCATATGTGATCTTTTTTGTGCAGAGAGAGAGAGAGAGAGAGAGAGAGAGAGGGAGAGAGATTCCTAATTTCCTACTTATTAACGAAAGAAAAGGAAGGAAAAGAAAAAAAAATATGAAAAAGGTAAAATTTCTAGATATTTGCTCCTCTTTTGTGTTCCTTAGTGATCTGTGAACTGAGGGATGTTTTCTTTGGCAGGAACACACACACACACACACACACACACACACACACACACACACACACACACACACACACACACACACACACACACACACACACACACACACACACACACACACACACACACACACACGGTTCTTCCTGTAATATATTCTTCAGATTTAATACCCTTGTGTGTGTGTGTGTGTGTGTGTGTGTGTGTGTGTGTGAGTGGTTGTCAGGCAGGTGTGTATAATAGTCTTGGCTGTGCAGGTGTGGGCAGGTGTGGGCTGGTGTGGGCTGGCCGAACCTTACCCTCTTAGTGTCCTTGATTTAAAAGGCTAATATTTCCCCTTCTTTCCCCTTTTTCTATGGCATTTTTCCTCATCATTTTTTTTTCCTTTTCGCCATAATGTTTCCTGTTATTCGTGACTTGTTGTCCTCTCTCTCTCTCTCTCTCTCTCTCTCTCTCTCTCTCTCTCTCTCTCTCTCTCTCTCTCTCTCTCTCTCTCTCGTCTATTTATTCCCTAATTATGCATCCTTCCTTCCTTCCTTCCTTCCTTCCTTCCTTCCTTCCTTCCTTCCTTCCTCCATTCCTCCCTCCTTTCCTTTCTTCCTTCCTTCCTTCCTTCCTTCCTTCCTTCCTTCCTTTCTTTCTTCCTTCCTTCCTTTCTTTTTTTCTTCTTTCTTTCTTTCTTTCTTTCTTCTCTCCCTCCTTCTTTCCTTCCTTCCTTCCTTCCTTCCTTCTTCACTTATTTTTCGTGTAAAGGAGGTTAGTCAGAGAGAGAGAGAGAGAGAGAGAGAGAGAGAGAGAGAGAGACTTGCTCTAAATACCACTAGCTATCAAAATAAAAACAAAAACAAATAAAGAAATATATCAAATCAAATCAATGGTAAGTCAATTTAGTTTAGACTACCATAACAAAATGCATAGAAAACGAGATTGTGCCCACACCATCTCTCTCTCTCTCTCTCTCTCTCTCTCTCTCTCTCTCTCTGGTAAACCCTCTTTGTTACCTTTTAACTTTACCTGTCCACTCACTATGCTCTATGCCCTTTTCTGCCACCCACTCACTCACCTACCTCCCCCCCTAACACTCACTCCCCTCCCCCACTCACCTGTCTTCCTTCCCCCCCACCTGTCTGCCTCTCCCAGGTAACCCAATTAAAGGCTCGTACACCTTTATG
>NC_059287.1:14997633-15000133 GCF_017591435.1 Portunus trituberculatus | reverse complement strand
GAGAGAGAGAGAGACAGGTGGGTGATATATTGGAAGCAGGTATGCAATGCTCTATTTTTCAAGACCAGACCTTCAAAAATTACAAACTTTTATACAATTGAAAAAAAATAAATAAATTGCTACGTAGTTTTAAATCATGAAAAGAAAATAATGACAGAATATTAATACCAATAATTAATGCTTTTTTTTTTTTTTTTTTTTTTTTACTGTTTAATCGTTGTTTGAAGAGTTAATTCGAATATTGTTATCTACAGAATATTTACACCAATCATTAATGTGTTTTTTTTTTTTTTTTCTTTTTTTCTTTTTTCTTTTAATCGTTGTGTGAAGAGTTAATTCGAATATTGTTATCTATTTATCGTTGCTTTGAAGTCACAAACACATTGAACAAACCCACACTAAGAATAATAACTTAGATCAGGTTTTCTTCTATTTTTGTCTCTTTTTTCATATCTGGGCCTGGAATTTTCTCTTTTCTTATTGGTGATTACGAAATTTCATCTCTAAACCTAAGCATTTGAAAGGTAAAAGTGGTGGTAGTGGTGTTGCTGGTGGTGGTGGTGGTGGTGGTGGTGGTGGTGGTGGTGGTGGTGATAGCTATTGACCCAAGCACATCCAATACCATCACCACCACCACCACCACCATCCTCATCATTTCTTCACTGTCACCACCATCATCAACACCATTTCTTCACTGTCACCACCACCTCCACCACCCAAACCTAACTTTCTTGACCTCACCTGACCTCTCATCTCTTCAGAAACACCTCATTTTCCCAAGGTCTTTAAGGTCACACATTCTCAACACACCTGCCACACACCTGCCACGTCTCGGGCCCAACAGGTGCGCCATAAACAGACAGGTGTGGCGGGGCAGCTGTTAACGCTTTCAACACTACGATACATATTTTACCTTGAATTTTATGTATGATTAGGCCATTTTATTTACATTAGGAAGGGTCTAGGGAGGTCAGAAGATTAATGGCCACAGTCTTCACTATTTTAATCACCACATAAGTTTCTGAAGCTGTATAAAATCACCAAATAGTAAACAGGATGAATATGGAAACGTGGGGCAAGTATTAACCCCTTCAGCATTAAGACATATTTTTACCTTGAGTTTGGGTACGATTAGACTGTTTCATTGTCATTAGAAAGGGTCTAGGGAGGTCAGAAGACTAATGGCCACAGTCTTCACTATTTTAATCACCACATAAGTTTCTGAAGCTGTATAAAATCACCAAATAGTAACCAGAATGAATATGGAGACGCGTCACGGGGCAGGTGTTAAAGGGACACTTCCACTGGTGACCTTTAAATACAACTATAGTAAAATGATTGTGCAAAATTTCGTTATCTTAATATCTGCTTCCTGTATTTCTCTTCTTTGTGTTGCTGTTTTTATTTTTTTTGTGTGTATTTGTTGTGTTGTATGTTTTGTGTTGTGTTGTTATGAAGGTTCTTGTTTTGTTGTTGTTCTTGTTATCGTGTATTTGTTATTGTATCATGGGCGGCTCTTGTGTTTCGTTACTACTATGACTACTATGATGGTTAATGGAAGGGTAAGTAAGTTATTTGTGCCTTTTGATGTAAATATTGCTTTCTTTGCTTCTCTCTTATTGAAATTGCTGTTACTACTACTACTACTACTACTACTACTACTACTACAAATCAATCAGCCATTAATATTCTTCTATCTTACACATATGTCTATTTATATTTGTATCTACCTATATGTCTATCAATCTATCTATCTATCTATCTATTTATTCATCCATCATATTATCTATCCACCTATCTGCCTATTTTCTTATCTATCTATCTATCCATCTTACCCTCTCAAGGTAAAACCGCCACCCTCACCTGTACACTCACTAATTGAACAGGTAAACACGTGCCTATCTTACCTCGAACCACACAGGTAAAGACGAGCCAATTAGCAAAGGTGTGTAGTTTAATTGCAGGTGCGTGGGGTGACGTGGCAGCTTAGGTAAGGCACACACACACACACACACACACACACACACACACACACACACACACACACACACACACACACACATACACACATGAGTTAGTGTTTAAATGAGGCGTTTGTGTATGAGAGAGAGAGAGAGAGAGAGAGAGAGAGAGAGAGAGAGAGAGATGTGTTGGAATGTTTACTTGCCAACAGGGTATGTATAATCTCTCTCTCTCTCTCTCTCTCTCTCTCTCTCTCTCTCTCTCTCTCTCTCTCTCTCTCTCTCTGGCCGAATGCCACCGCCCCCTGTGAGTCCCTTTATTTTGACTGTGTGTGTGTGTGTGTGTGTGTGTGTGTGTGTGTGTGTGTGTGTGTGTGTGTGTGTGTGTGTGTGTGTGTCAGTATTAGTAGTAATATCGCTTATCATTTTCCCTCCTCACGCATGATTTCCAAGTGATAAGAAGACAGCAACAATAACAGTATCACCATTTATCACCATTATCATTCTCTCGTCTCATCAAAGAAGTCTGACGGATAAGA
>NC_059287.1:14987633-14992633 GCF_017591435.1 Portunus trituberculatus | reverse complement strand
TACATTGAAAACGAGTAAAATGCTGCAATACACCAAGATTTACATAAATACACAAACATACATATACATACACAAAACCATATGCATACACATTGTTATATATGCGCATGTGCCAATCTTTACTCATACATATACACAAGCAAATGTATACTCCCTTATACATACATAAACATGCACACATATATATACACACATATATTGTTGTTGGTATTTAAATCATCACGTTATTACTGATCGTTATACTTAGTTAGCAAATGACGTTTTAAATTTGATTTGAATGAAGGTCTAGACAGTGCAAGTTTAGTATTGTGAGGCAGTTGGTTCCACACTCTGGTTCCTCTGGTTAAGATACTGTGTTGGGCATGTGGAGTTTTGCAGAGCGGGGGTCTGAGCTCCTGTGTGCCTCTTGTGCCAATGGTGTGTATGTATTGAAGCCAGTGTGAACAGGGAATACATTTTTTTAATACCATGTGGGCTTTTCACGGGGATATATGGGCTAAAGGGGATACTTTTTTGTGGTACCTCCTATCTCAAAGCCCACCCGCTAGGAAACCATTGCCCCGAGTGAGGAAGCCCAACCTACACTCGGACCATGGACAGGATTCGAACCCGTGCACTTGGAGACCCCTCGGACCCCAAAGCACGCATGGTTCCACTGTAGACAAACATACAACTTTGAAAAATTAATAATATCTGGTAATTTAAGGAGTTTGTAACGTGTAAAGTATGGAATATTGTGGTCATATCGGTCACAGTTAAACATCACTTGTATTGATTTCTTCTGTATGATAAATAAATGTTGTATATACGAGTATGTTTGGTGTGTTCCTCCCCAGATAGCGGAACAGTACAAAAGGTTAGGGTATGAAAGGGATGAGGAGATTTATTTAAGGTTATTAGAAGTAAGCTGATTTCTAATTCGAGAGAGAGAGAGAGAGAGAGAGAGAGAGAGAGAGAGAGAGAGAGTATCGGGGTCAAGGGGAGCATGGGGCTTATTGTTCGAGTTTCAAGGAACGGACGGAAATCTCTATCGTGTTAATTTATTCCATGGTTATAGTAGTAAATTCCACTATTCTCTCTCTCTCTCTCTCTCTCTCTCTCTCTCTCTCTCTCTCTTATTTTCTTCATTTTAGTTGAATTTTCTTTTTCTTATTTTCTTTGTTCCTTTTTGCCATTTTCTTGTTACTCATTGCTTACTTGTCTTCCTTTATTTTCTCCTTCCTTCTTTCCTTCTTTCTTTCTTTCTTTCTTTCTTTTTCTTTCTTTTTTTCCCTCGTTCCTTCCTTCCTTCCTTCCTTCCTTCCTTCCTTCCAACCTTCCTTCCTTCCTTCCTTCCAACCTTCCTTCCTTGCTTCCTTCCTTTCTTCCTTCCAACCTTCCTTCCTTCCTTCCTTCCCTCTTTTTTTCCCTTCCTTCCATTCTTTCTTCCTTTCTTCCTTTCTTTCTTTCTTCTTTCTTCCTTGTTTACCCTTCTCTATCTCTGCCTCCTTTCTTTATTTTCTATCTATCTTTCTTTCTTTACTTATTTTAATCTTTCTTTATTTATTTTCTTTATTTTCTTCTTTCCTTTTTCTTTCGCTCTTTTCCTTGCATTCTTCTGTTTTGTAGTGGCATCGACTCTCTCTCTCTCTCTCTCTCTCTCTCTCTCTCTCTCTCTCTCTCTCTCTCTCTCTCTCTCTCTCTCTCTCTCTCTCTCTCTCTCTCTCTCTCTCTCTCTCTCTCTCTCTCTCTCTGTAACAGGTTATCTCTCAAATCAGGACTACGAAACCAGTTCATAACGGCTTCTCATTCTCTTTCTCTCTCTCTCTGTCTTTCTCTCTCCCTCTCTCTCTCTTACCTTTCTCTACCTTTATCTGGCTATGACCTTCTGACCTTTGAATACCCAAGCGTGACGTGACCATAACTCTTGACCTAAGTACGATAACTCTTTTCCTTGGTACGAGGTTTAGTGTGAGGTGTGTTTAAATATCGTACGCTGATGTAGTATTGTCGTACGTGAGTCGTGGGGAGACTTGACGGGAGGGGAGGTATCGTTTTCTTTACTTAGCTTTGGGTGTTTAAGTGTCGTACGTTTATAATATTGTCGTACTTGAGTCGTAGGGAGGGGGGGCTAGAGGTATCGTTTTGTTTTGTTTGCCTTGTTTTGGTGTTATCGTACTGTTGTGAAGTGTTATTGTTTTGTTTTGTTTTGGTGTTGTTTTGGTGTTATGTGGTGTTGTAGTGGTGTATGTTACGTTTTCTTTGTGTGTGTGTGTTTGTTTGTGTTTGTTTGTGTTCTTGTTATTTGTAGTGGTGGTATTTATAATGTTTTTTTGTTCTGTTTTCTAGTACATATGTTTTTTCTTTCTTTTTTTTTTTTCTTTAACTCAGGAGCATATCACAATTATTAAATGAGAGTTTTAAGACTGGTTATATTTTTCTTTTTTTTCTTTTCTTTTTTTTTAATCAAGGTCTGAATCTATTAAAAAAAGTTTGGGATATCTCTCTCTCTCTCTCTCTCTCTCTCTCTCTCTCTCTCTCTCTCTCTCTCTCTCTCTCTCTCTCTCTCTCTCTCTCTCTCTCTCTCTCTCTCTCTCTCTCTCTCTCTCTCTCTCTCTCGTTCGTTCACACACACACACACACACACACACACACACACACACACACACACACACACACACACACACACACACACACACACACACACACACACATAACCTGTTTTAACCTTATCTCATCACCGGTCCCTGGGTGGACACGTATGTTTGTGTATGTGTGTATGTATGTACACTTTTGTTATGTACGTCATGTATTTTTGTAAGTGGTACTGAAGCCGAAAATTGTGTGTGTGTGTGTGTGTGTGTGTGTGTGTGTGTGTGTGTGTGTGTGTGTGTGTGTGTGTGTGTGTGGTAGCAGTAAGCAGTAACAGTTATAGTAGTAGTAATAGTAGTAGTAGTAGAAGTAGTAGTAGTAGTAGTAGTAGTAGTAGTAGTAGTAGTAGTAGTAGTAGTAGCAGTAGTAGCAGTAGTAGCAGTGGCAGCAGTAGTGGTGGTGGCAGTAGTGGCAGTGGTAGTAGTAGTAGTAGTAGCAGTAGCAGTAGTAGTAATAGTAGAAGTAGCACTAGTAGTAGTAGCAGTAGTAGTAGTAGTAGTAGTAGTAGTAGTAGTAGTAGTAGTAGTAGTAGTAGTAGTAGTAGTAGTAGTAGTAGTAGTAGTAGTAGTAGTAGTAGTAGCAGTGGTAATAGTAGTAGTAGTAGTAGTAGTAGTAGTAGTAGCAGCAGTCATAGGAGGAGGAGGAGGATGAAGAAGAGAAGGAAGCCGTATTTCACACTGACCCCAAAACTGTGTGTGTGTGTGTGTGTGTGTGTGTGTGTGTGTGTGTGTGTGTGTGTGTGTGTGTGTGTGTGTGTGTGTGTGTCTACAAGCCGTGAACACTACAAAATGAACACTAAAAGGCAAAAATATAAATGGTGAACTAAACACACGTCCATTTGAATTACAGAGACAGTAACAAAAACTCTTTACAATGATCGCAACACACAGAAGGTCCAACAGTTCAGGACGCCTCGCTATGTCATTATTTGGACACAGAAACACTCAGAGAAACATCAAATGCACACGTGAGAGGTTTTATTTTCTTTTTATGGACATTGGAACATTTTTCGGACATATAGACACATATTTGGGCATAAACGCACATATTTGGACACAGAAACACGCAAAGAATAAGGAGAAACAGCTTAAAACCATCAAATGCACACGTGAGAGGTCTTACTTTGCTTTTTATGGACATTGGAACATTTTTCGGACATATAGACACATATTTGGACATAAACACACTTATATGGCACAGAAACACTCAAAGAATAAGGAGAAACAGCTTAAAACCATCAAATGCACACGTGAGAGATCTTATTTTCCTTTTATGAACATTGAAACATTTTTTGAACATACAGACATATATTTTGGACATAAACAAACTTATTTTGGACACAGAAACACAAGAGAATAAGGAAAAACTGCTTAAAACCATCAAATGCACACGTGAGAGGTCTTATTGTGCTTTTTATGGACATTGGAACATTTTTTGGACATATAGACACATTTTTGGGCATAAACAGATAGACAGATAGATAAATAGATAGACAGAGAGACGGAGTGATAGTAGTAGTAGTAGTAGTAGTAGTAGTAGTAGTAGTAGTAGTAAGCAGGAGGAGGAGTGGAAAGGATAACTTTGGATTTTGTTAAGGGGAAAGACCGAATCCGAACCTGCTTTTCCTTGCTCTGCTAACCACCCCTGCTCTCTCTCTCTCTCTCTCTCTCTCTCTCTCTCTCTCTCTCTCTCTCTCTCTCTCTCTCTCTCTCTCTCTCTCTCTCTCTCTCTCTCTCTCTGTCGCTTCTTCCATTTCCCATTCCTTTATCCCTCTCGTTTCAAATCCATCAACATTAATCTCTCTCTCTCTCTCTCTCTCTCTCTCTCTCTCTCTCTCTCTCTCTCTCTCTCTCTCTCTCTCTCTCTCTCTCTCTCTCTCTCTCCAGCTCCAGTTGCCCCACACAAGCCGCTGTAGGAGGAAACGTACTACTTACTATCATGTTACCTCAAGTCCCTGCCCCGTGAAGCTAATACAGGAAGGGAAGGCTTGGGGGAGGTGGAGAGGTGGTGAGGTGGTGAGGTGAGGGTCCTCGCCACCTCGTTCACCTGTACGAAGTGACAAGTGGGGGATTGAATTTGACTGTTGTGTTTTTGTGTGTTGTTTTAGTGAATTGGATTTTGTTTTGTATTGAAGGTGGAGTGTTTTTAACTTCTTTTTCGTCTCTTGTTTGGTAAAGGAGTTTGTTTTATATGTAAGAAAGGGGTCATTAAATCTCACTGTTCTGTTTTGTCTCTTGTTTTGGTGAAGGGATTTTGTTTTTATTTGTTTTTGTGTGAAAGATCGATTGATTTTGACTTCTCTTTCGTCTCTTGTTTGGTAAAGGGGTTTGTGTTTTATATGTAAGAAAGGGGGCATCAAATCTCACTGT
>NC_059287.1:14875133-14980133 GCF_017591435.1 Portunus trituberculatus | reverse complement strand
TTATGTTTTCTCGTTTGCTATTCAGTTTGTCTATCAGTTATTGCGTTCATTGATTCACTTTCTTAATATTCTAACAGTTAGTGAATCTTTCTTAAACCAACTCTTTCACCTTCCATAATTCATTAGTTTATATGCATTTTCATTGTTACTTGTTTTATTTAAGTTTGTTATCGTTTGTTATTCAGTTTTTCTATCAGGTATTGTGTTCATTTAGTCACGTTCTTAATATCTTAATAGTCAGTATATCCTTTTTAAAACCAGCCATCTTAGTTTATTCGTATTTTCTTTATGTAACTTCTTTTTCTTCTTTACTTGTTTGTTATCGTTTGCTATTCAGTTTGTCTGTCAGTTGTTGTGTTCATTTATGTACATTCTTAGTATCTATCTTTCGTAACTAGCTCTTTCATCCTTAATTCATTAGTTGATTCGCATGTTCACTGTGTTACTTATTTTTCACAAGTTTGTTATCGTTTGTTATTTAGTTTGTCTATCAGTTATTGTGTCCATTTATCATTTATTGACATTCTTAATATCCTACCATCAGTATATCTTTCCTAACCAACTCTTTCTCCCTCTTTAATTCGTTAGTTAATTCGCATGTTCAGTGTTACTTATTTTTACTTAAGTTTGTCTACCTTTAAGAGCGAGGTGTCGAAACATTTGTCACTGAATTTTGACTAATCTTTTTAACTTTTATGGAGACTACAATTCCAGTGGGCCTTTTTTTTTTTTTTTTCTAATATTCATATTTTTGCCCTTGGTAGTTCTCCCTCTTACATAAAAAAAAGAAGTTATTGTGTTCATTTATCATTTATTCACATTCTTAATATCCTACCAGTCAGTATATCTTTCTTAACCAGCTCTTTCTTTCTTTCTCCACAGACTGGCATCCTGATTGAGGTGGTGGAACTGATGAAGCAAACCCCGGGGCCGGTCCTCTCCAACATGGTAGTGGACTGCTCCCCCACAGACAACGTGGTATGTCACCCAACCACCACCACCACCACCACTACCACTACACGTTACTTTTTTTATTACACCCCATAAACTTGAACCTGCCTGCCATACGGGTCTTGTTACTGTTCTTGTTGCTGTTGTGGGGTTAGTTTACTTTGTATTGAGAGGATTTTAAGGGAATGTTTTAGGTTTTGTTTGGTTATTTAGAGTATATTGTTGTCTGGATAACATATATGGGTTTATTGTTGTTGTTGTTGTTGTTGTTGTTGTTGTAAGGGTTGTTGATTTACATATACTATTTTTTTTTTTTTTATTCAAGACTTCTGCGCTTAACCCCTTCAGTACCATGACGCGTCTTCATATTTATTCAAGTTACTATTAGGCGATTTTGTACGGCTTCAGAATCTCATGTGGGGATTAAAATAGTGAAGATTCTGGACCATTAACTTTTTGACCTCCATAGACCCTTGCTAGTGTAAATAAAATCGTCCAATCATACTCAAAACTCATGGTAAAAATGCGTCGCAGTACGGAAGGGGTTAAGGCTTCATTTAGATAACTTCTCTTCCCCTTCCCCACTCACCATTATAACCTTGAACATGGCCAGTATACGGTGTCCTTGTTGGTGGTGGTGGTGTTATTACTGTTATTGTTGTAGGTGTATGTAAAACGTTTTAGAATACGCTCTATGCATAATTGTATACGTATTATCATATTCTCCCTTCTGGTTTATTTATAATACACACACACACACACACACACACACACACACACACACACACACACACACACACACACACACATTTCTGCTTCCATACAGCACCCACTCCTTATACAAACCCTAATGTTTCAAGCGTTTCATATTATTGTTACAAGTATAATATTTTTCAATGTCGATTCATTTCTTTTGCCAGTCTTTGTAAAACTCAAAGTGTATGAAGTGAGGTCCAAATTTCTGAGGTTCAAACTGTATTAATGGTCACTACAAAACTCAGAGTGTTATGCTATTATATCTTCAACTCCCATCATTACACGCGCCATTAATCTTTTCAGTACTGGGACGCATTTTTACCTTGAGATATGTGCACGATTAGACCTTTTTATTAACATTAGGAAGGATCTATAGAGGTCTGAAGATTGATGGCCAAAGTCTTCACTATTTTAATCCTACACAAGTTTCTGAAGCTGTATAAAATCACCAAATAGTAACCAAAATTGATATGGAAATGCGTCATGGTACTGTAGGGATTAATAGCTACTACCCTGCTTTCATCATAACACACTATAACCACACCATGTCCCCTTTGTTATTGTTACTGTTATATATACCCTTAACTCCCTTCATAAGACACACACCATTATCTATTCTTTCATCATATCAAGCCATCGTCACACCATTCTCTCTCTCTCTCTCTCTCTCTCTCTCTCTCTCTCTCTCTCTCTCTCCATTGCTCTTGTTACCATTATATATATTTAACTTCCATCATAAGACACACCCCATTATGTATTCTCATCATAACACGCCATCATCTCTCTCTCTCTCTCTCTCTCTCTCTCTTGTTATCATTATATACCTTTAACACCCATTCAGTGGCGGACTTACTACTAGGCAACACTAGGTGGTTGTTTGCCTAGGGCCCAGAGTTTCTAGGAGCCCCATGGAACTCCTCATTCTCTTCTAGTTAATAGTTTTTTTATTATTTGCACACATTATTTATGTTTTTTATTAAAATCCATTTGCTAAAATGCCAGCAGAATGATTATCCTATTAAGTGTGTTTTGGGGCCCCTATGGATGTATAAAGAAAATAGGGCCCCCCTTTCAGTCCCCACTATACTGTATTAGGTGCGGGGGGCCTCCATGCCTACCGTTGCTTAGATCCCCAAATTCCTAAATCCGCCCCTGCTTCCATTATAACACACACCATTACCTACCATTTCATCATAACACGCCATCACCACACCATGTCCCTTTCTCTCTCTCCGTCAGACTATAACCTGCGACTGTGATGCCACGCTGTACCTCCGCATCATCACCACACGCACCCAAGGCGACCAGACCACGGAGAGCGAGTACGCGTGCGCCGTGAAGCCCCTGCGCGGGAGGCTCAACATTGCATCGGTCACGGCAGAGCTCCTCGCCGTGGCCAAATTTGATGGATGGCCTGAGGTGATTCACACACACACACACACACACACACACACAGGGTAGAAGAGGTTGCAGATTAGGTCATTACTATATATAAGAAGACTTTTTCATTACTTTTATTATTACGTACTATCATTTGTTTATTTATTTATTGACGTAAGAATAAGACTAGTTAGAAATACCTCTTTCCTTACACCACGTAGACACAGTAGAAGGTAATGTGGCATAAATTAAAGACTTGCGGATTTTTGCTTTTATTTGTTATTTATTCGTTTTTTACACAAGGGTAAAGCTACAGGTAAAAGATTTATTTTCATACAACATACAAGAACTTCCTATTGTTGAGCGCAAGAACAAGACTATAGTGAAAAGGACTGCCTCTCTCTCTCTCTCTCTCTCTCTCAAGACTAAGAAAAATCTCATGTATTTTATTTTCATACAACATACGCATATTACAGGAACCATTTTACCAATTTTTTATATGCCACCAGAAAGGTACAGTACCACCCAAGGAATATGCAACCTAGAATCTTTGGTACCACCCATACTACCAGGCATCCATTCCCCATACACAACCACTCATCAATAGTATTAGTATGTTGTATGGGGAAATATATACCTCAAACTTTATTTTTTCCATTTATTTATCCATTTTTTTCTGAATTAACATTAAGGAGACAATGAGACCACCACACTGCTCAAATTAACAGAATAATGACACTGGGACAATAATGATCAAATTACCAATATAAGAGAGTAAAGCAGTGATACCAATACTCCTCACACCACCACCACCACCACTACCACTGCTGCTGATAGGACCGCCAGCAAAGTATATGAACTCGCAAATGACACAGCCACCTACACAAGCTCTTAATGGGACAGGGTTGGTTTACTGACACATTTTCCACCATTCTTTTTTATGCAGTTGTAGTTTGCTGGAAAAGTTTAAGTTTGATAATTTCTTGATTATATAAAGAAACCGAGAGAAAGAGTAGTTTAGTTAATGTGCTTTTGATACATTTTTTGTGGGTGAAACAAGGCAGTGACATGAGAGTGGGGTGTTTCAGATGACAGTGTATTCATCACATTACCTCCTGTCATTCACTGTAACTATTTCAGCATTATTCTGAGGCTGCCTATCTTTGTAAGCATTCAAAGATATGGAGTCACAAAATAATGCTGAAGTACTATTGCCTTTATCATGTTGTGTAAGCTCCTGTGTATTATTGCAGCCAGTGTAATATAGCACTGACAGACAACTGAGATCCCCCATTTAAACTTTCAGTATCTGGCCAGCTGTTCTTTTTTATCCCATTTGATTACGTATTAGTATTTTCTGTACATGCTGAGAGTCATTGAATATTTTTTTTAGCTTCTTTGTGTAATCCTTTGACTGGTGAAGGCTGAATGGTGCTTGCTACTTGCGCCAAGTCATCATAAATGGTTCAGAGTGAAATAAATGTAATAAAAAAAGACAGAATACCAGAATTATGCCATGAACTTGTACCAGACTATTCTGTGTGGTATCAAGAGAACACAAGTCAATGGGTTACAAGTGTTGATGCCCTCAGTATAAATCCATCCACACTAATAATGATAATTGCCAGTGGAACAGTTCAAATGTTTTCCCTCCCTAAGATTTACCTTTTTTTTTTTTATCACAATCTCATAACTGCATGCCATTCTTACTGTGACGTGTCCCTCGTTTCAGGACGTGGAGGTAAGTATGGAGAGTGTGGGTCAGGCGGGGCCGTGGCGCACTGGTTAGTCTTGCGGGCAGGTGACCTCAGTGGGACCATAGCTCAGGTCCTGCTGGCTGCTGCTGCTGGGAGGGCTTCAATCATGTGTGGGAGGGATGGTCATGTTAACAGTGTCCAGTCATAAAGGTTGGTCATTCAAGGTCAACCAACACCCACTTGAGGTTTCGTGGTGTCTAGTGGCTCAGTGGTGAGGTGTGTGCAGTGAGTGTCCTCTTAGGGGTTCAGTTCTTAGCTTCTCTTGGCCACCACTTCACTGCCTCCTCTGAGATGCTGAGGAAGTGATCTAAAGAGTAACCATAAGAGGGAGCTGCTGGGGATCAAACCCACAGCAGGAGACATAACACACATGCCTTGCCACCAGTCCATCCCTGAACAGCCACCAAGGCACCAGTCGATGTTGGTTAGCCATGAATGCCTTGCCTATACAGTGTTGCCTTTATCACATGGGTTTGTGCTAGAAAGTCATTGGGCAGCACACTAAGCACTAAGCACTATGCAGCCTGCTTAAGCTTTCCACCAGACTTACTGTCATCTGAAAGTGATCTTTGTTGTACTACATAAACAAGGAAGCCATTGCATAACTTGTGAAGAACTAAGCAGCAGCGCATGACTTGGGTTCCCACTAGCCTGGCACACTCAGGCTGTGCAACAAGCAATAAACCTGTAGCTTGGAGCAGCTTGTACTAGAACCACTAGAACACTGGGTACTGTTTTGTATAGATCAACCTGCCCTGCCTTAGTGATGGTTTTATTTAGCACATGTGTATCAACTGGACTTTTTGTGTTTTGAACCTGGAATTTTTGTTTTCTTTTGGCCCCAGGTCAGTGTTATGCCTTAACAACCTAATACCTGACCACCTCCCAGTGTGGTTTTGTCATTATCTCACACCCCAGTACAGTGTTCCACTCCCTGTGTGTAGGTGGTGTTATGATGAGCCTCACAGTGTGTAGTACTTGACTGTGGCCACACTTGTTCCCTCACATTCTCTCAGGACAGTGGCTACAGTACAGGAGTCTCCTCTTTCCCATGTCCTAAAATCTTACCTTATTCTCTCATTCTTCTTCCTCCTGTCTCTCTCAAGCATCGTGAACTCACACACCAGATGCCACTTTCACCTCTTTCATGTCAACTGTTTATCCCAGAGTTCCTCCTCTTTGTTTGAACATTCTAAACATATCCTTCACTCCTTCACTACTCAGTCTTTCACCTTTGAGTCAAGTTTTCCTCATTCATTTACTAAATGTATGTCCACTCTCCATTCTTCACTGTTTATTAAAGCAATGTAATGATTCAGTCCCTCAAACATCATCTTCCACTCAAAACATTTGCTCCATGTCTTATCACTCAGATATCCACAGTTGTGCAATGTGTTAACTTTAGTGTGTCAAAAATGAGAAACTGATGTTCTTACTTGATTTGAAATGTCTAAACAGTTCTAAAGATACATATAACAATTAAAAATGTTGATTTTGAATAATTCTGCACTGATTCCTAAAGCTTTGTTACATCTTGAGGGCAGACACAGAGAAGCTGCATGGAGTAGTGTAACATTTAATCAGTTGTTTTTCTTTACAGGTCTCCCTCACATTGGAGGGAATTCGAAACAATTCGACGGGCGAAACGAGCAGCAGATGCTGGACGTGATCAACGAAGTCGTCTCATCAGCGCTGCGTAACTCAGTCCTCGAGTTCAACTTCCAGCCGAACCAGACATTTCCGAGATTCCGACGAGCCCGACAGGTTCCCGATCCCATCATCCCTGTGGGCTACGACTCTATGGTACGTGAGAAGCAGACTCATCCACCCTCAGTACCTCGTAAGACCCCCAAAGCAGACTTTGTCCCTCTTCACAATGAGAAAATAGAGCCAGCCGGGGAGTCCTTCACGGCCCTCACCTTCTCTAATCTCACGTCAAGTGAAGAGCAGCTCATAGCAAGAAACCTCAACAAATACCCATCTCTGGAGAATGCAGACATGGCACCTGAAGAAATAGAAGAGTTTTGCAAGACTTGGCAGGAAAACTATGTGCCGGCCAAGGACATCCCTCCTCCTGCTGACAACACAGTGGAAGAGGAGCCTCCACTATCACCCACTGCTGGCATCAACACTGACTACCAGCAGGAGAGTGAAGCCAAAACACAGAACTTTGTCCTCATGGTCTCCAGCAGATCAAAGCTCATTGATGAACCCAGGAACATCTTGCCGCTTCACAACGACATCCCTGCCGACGAGGTGAATGGGGAGGAGGAGGAGGAGGAGCTGGCAGATATGATACCGCAAAGACCCAGAGACGAGCCTTGCCTGAGGAAGGAGACAGGCAGCCCGCTCCTCCTGGGGACGCCGAGGCAGGACAGCCTTGGTGACGCGGAAGACGATGATTTTGAAGACGCGAAGCTACAGTTTGATAGGCTGGAAATCCTTGACAAACCCCAGATTAGCGGCGCACTGGGGCTCGGACCACTCCAAAAGGCACCTTTCGTAAGTGAAGCATGTTGTGTGGGAGTGCAGGTTGGTGTGGCTGCCCAACTTCCTCAGCTTGACCTTAGAATTGAGACTGCAGCTGTTGGTGGCAGTGTGGCTTGCGACCTTCCTGAGTATGACCAGGAGGCCTCTGCCCGATCCCCCTTACCACCCTCGCTCCATAACCAGCCATCCACCGCCACTACCCATGAGTCTTGTGTGGATAATGTGTCGCGTGGACCAGAGGAGCCACCCAGCCCTTCCCCCATCCACTCCCTCTCCCCTGAGCCATTCATACCTGCTGCTTCTGGTGTGTTCCACTTGGTAGATGATAGCAATAACGAGCGTGGTGTAGCGGAGTGGGAGCAGCAGGTAGTGTCAGCAGGTGAGCGTGATAGCACCCATTCCTCTGAGCCTAGTGGTGTAGTAGCATGTATAGAGCTTGGCAAAGGTAGTGTTCTGGATAGGAAGGACTTGGGGCAGGCTGTTTCAGAGGGTGAGGATCAAAGCTTCTCTCAATCCACAACACAGGATCAGGATGTAGACTCAGCACTGGTGGATGAAGGAAAGATTTGTCCCTTAGATGCCATTCCTAGCCCAGATAACAGTGATGGTGAGTCTCTAGAAGGAAACTCACTGCTAGACTCACACACTGACTCCTCTAACGTTTTAGAGGACAGTGAAGGGAGTGTGAGTGAAGAGAGGGAAGTAGGTCCAGTGGCAGGAAAGGAAGAAGAGTCAAAATTAAAAATATGCCTGAATGAATTTACAGAGAACTTGTTTAGGCATATTGAGGTGGAGGACTCTGAGCTTTCCATACCTGAGGAGAGAGTGGAAGATCTGCCCTGGGAGGTGGTGGATGTGTATGAGCCAGACAGTCCACCCATGTCCCTGCCCAGCCCAGGAAGAGAAGCAAGCAGTGATGGAAGTGAGGAGCTGGAGGGGCCAGACTCACCCCCAGCCATTGATGCTGAAGAACCAAAACACTGCAGTGACCCAAAAATAGAAAGTGAAGACAACACAATTTCCTCAGCCATTGATAAACTGACTGATGAAGACCAAGAATCAGAGGAACATTGTGATGAGCCAGAGAGTGAAACTGAAGAGAATGTTATTTCCTCAGATCCAGAATCAGAGAAGCACTGTGATAAGCCAGAGAGAGAAACTGAAGAGAATGGTGATGTAAACTATACAATTTCCTCAGACCTAGAATCAAAGAAGCACTGTGATGAGCCAGAAATAGAAACTGAAGAGAATGGCAATGAAAACTGTGTGATTTCCTCAGACCCAGAATCAGAGGAGCATTGTAATGACCCAGAAATAGAAACTGAAGAGAATGGCAATGAAAACTGTGCAATTTCCTCAGACCTAGAATCAAAGAAGCACTGTGATGAGCCAGAAATAGAAACTGAAGAGAATGGCAATGAAAACTGTGTGATTTCCTCAGACCCAGAATCAGAGGAGCATTGTGATGACCCAGAAATAGAAACTGAAGAGAATGGCAATGAAAACTGTGCAATTTCCTCAGACCCAGAATCAGAGGAGCATTGTGATGACCCAGAGATAGAAACTGAAGAGAATGGCAATGAAAACTGTGTGATTTCCTCAGACCCAGAATCAGAGGAGCATTGTGATGACCCAGAGATAGAAAATGAAAAGAATGGCAATGAAAACTGTGTGATTTCCTCAGACCCAGAATCAGAGAAGCACTGTGATGAGCCAGAGATAGAAACTGAAGAGAATGGCAATGAAAACTGTGTGATTTCCTCAGACCCAGAATCAGAGGAGCATTGTAATGACCCAGAGATAGAAACTGAAGAGAATGGCGATGAAAATTATGTCATTTCCTCAGACCCAGAATCAGAGATAGAAACTGAAGAGAAGGAAAGCTACTCACCTCCACCCACTGATAGAGAGACTGTTGCTGAAGATCCAGAATCAAATGAGCATTGCAGTGACCCAGAGACAGAAATTGAAGTGCATGCTGATAAAAGTTACATGATTTGTTCTGAAGAAAATAAGAACTTCAATGAGAACTATTTCCATGAAGAGGCCACAAATTTCAAGCAGGCCTCAGAGAATCTTGAGAAAGCCTTAGGTGATTCAGAATACAAAGAAAAAGAAGATAAGATAGAAGAAGGAGAACAGGGAGAACTTGAAGAAGACTCTGGTTATATATGCACTGAGGAAAAGAAAGAAGAAACCCAGACAGAAACAAAAGACCCAGAAGAAGACAGGGAAGACTCTGGGTATATGTGTACTGAAGAGAGTCATGCATACAAAGAGGAGGAAGACAGCCAGACAGAAGAGAAGATGCACAATATAGGGAAGACTCCGGGTATGTATGCACTGAAGAGATACATAGAGAGGAAGAAGATAGTCTAACAGAAGAATCACAAGAATATAAAGAAGATTCTGGTTATCTCTGCAGTGAAGATATGCATAGAGATCATCAGACAGAAGAGGAACAGCTAAAAGAACTCGAAGAAGATTTTGATAAGAAATGTACTGAACACACAAACACACACCAAGATATTTTGACAGAAGAGGAAGAGCTGGACAAACTAAATAAATACTCCAGTGAAAATTGCATTGAAGAAACACATTTTTGCAAAGATGAAGAAGACATTCAAACAGAAGAAGAAAAAGAGCTGGATGAAGAAGACTCGAGTGAGGAATACACAGAAACAACAGTAAATAATCTCTCCTCGATGCCTCACGCTGCAGATTCTTCTCCCGTTTTCCTTGATGAAAATGGTAATGGTGTTGAAACTGACACTGACATTGATGAAGACATTGTGGTGAGCTCCGAGAAAGATGCTGATGAAGATGATGAGACAGAAAATACTGAGATGGAAGTCAATGATAGAGTAGTCACTGCTGAGGAAGAGACTTGTGATAATGATGTAGACAGTAACAAAATGGAAGTAAGTAGTCAAAACGAGGTAGATGAAGATGACACAATGAAGAGTACCGAGATAAAAGGTGAAGAAAAGTTTGTCAGTATCGAGAAAGAGGTTAGTGAAAGTGATGCAATGAACAATTTTGAGAAAGAAATTGAAGAGAGATTTATCATTGCAGAGAAAGAGGCTGAAGATGATACAATGAACAGTACTGAGAAAGAACTTGAAGAAAGGCTTGGCAGTGCTGAGAAAGAGGCTGATGATGATGAAACTGAGATAAAACTTGATTACAGTTTTATCAGCACTGCACGAGACACTGACGAAGATGACTCTGAGCCAGAACTTGAAGACAAATTAGTTGATGATAAAAAGACTGATAAAGAAGAGACAGATATGAGAAGTACTGAAATAAAATATGGAAATAAGGATGTTGAGGCAAAGCTTGTTGATAATGTGGTCAATAATTCAGCAGAGGTTGATTTCTTTGACAGTGGAATTGGCCATGAAATAGATGATGAAGATAATTTGGTTAGTATTGGCCATGATGAAGGTATTAAGTTGGCATGTGCTATGATAGAATGTAAAGACAGTGAGACCATTAGAGAAATTGATAAAGAAATTGATGTGGCCATTACTAAGACAAAATCTGAAGGGAACTTAGTGAGCAGTGAGAAAGATGACTATATTAATGTAGACAGTGCTAAGAAAGAACATGAAGACAATGACACTAACACTGGTAAAGATATTCATATGCCCAGTACTAAGATAGAACCTGAAGAAAGTACAGTGAGCAGTGAGAATAAAGATACTGAGATCAAGAAGACTTACAAAGATATAGACACCACAAAAATAGAACCTTTAAATGTTGAGATCAACACTGTGACTAATGGAAATATGAATCTGGGTAGTGCTAAAACACAACCAGGAGATGATATAACCAGTACCGAGACTCACAAAGCTGTAAACATTCCCAGCATTAACTCGGAACCAGACAATTCAACCAACACTGAGAAGAGTATTAACACTGCCAGCACTGAAATAACATGTGATGATATACTTAACATTGAGACTAACAAAATTGCAAATATTCCCTGCATCAAGATAGAACCAGACAACATGACCAACACTGAAGAGGATGTTAACACTGGCAACACTGAAATAACATGTGGAGATAATATACTTAACTCTGAGACTAACAAAGCTGCAAATATTCCCTGCATCAAGATAGACGCAGACCACTCAACCAGCACCGGAGAGGAAGATGTTAACATTGCCAGCACTGAAATAAAATCTGAAGACATAATTATTTCGGAGACTCATAAAGCTGTAAACATTCCCAGCACTAACTCAGAACCAGACAACTTGACCAGCACTGAGAAGAGGATGTTAACATTGGTGGTACTGAAATAACACCTGAAGATGATTTAGTTAACACTGAGACTCATAAAACTGTAAACATTCCCAGCATCAAGGCAGACTCAGACCACATAACCAGCATTGAAGAGAATATTAACACTGCCAGCACTGAAATAACACCTGAAGATGATATAATTAACACTGAGACTCATAATTTACCCAGCATCAAGATAGAACCAGATCACGTAACCAGCACTGAAGAGAATATTAACACTGAAATAACACCCAAAGATTATATAGTCAGTGCTGAGACTCAAGCCATAAATGTACCTACTATAAAGATAGAAGCTGAGGACAATTTGACCAGCACTGAGGAAGATGATACTAGCACCACCAGTACTGAACTAACACTTGAGGATTATTTGAATGGTGCAGAAGTGGATCTTGATGAATGGAGCAATGTTAGCAATGGTGAATCTGAAGCTGAAAGTAAAGATGTGGTTGATGCTGAGATGATATTTAAAGATGACAATGTTCCCTGTACAATTACTGAGATGAAGAGTGGTAAGGATATCAACAAAGGCTTTACTGAAACAGAACTCAGTGAAGAAATTCTGAGCAGTATCAAGGCAGAAGATAATGAAGATAAAGATGCAAATACAGAGATGGTTGTTAATAAATTCTGTACTGAAATGGAGACAGATAAAAAGACAGAACTCAATGAAGAAATTCCGAGCAGTATCAAGGCAGAAGATAATGAAGATAAAGATATAGTAGATTCAGAGGTGATTTTTAACAAGTTCTTTACTGAAATAGAGACAGATGAAAATACAGAACTTGGTGAAGAAATCCTGTGTAGTATCAAGGCAGAAGATAATGAAGATAAAGATATAGTAGATTCAGAGGTGATTTTTAACAAGTTCTGCATTGAAATGGCAGCAGATGAAAATACCAATGAAGGTACTGAAATACAGCTTACTAAGAGTGACAGAACCCTTATTGAGACAGATATTGATGGAGACCTTAGTGTGGGGTATACAGGAACAATTAATGAAGATACCAGTGGAGTCAGCAGTGAGACAGAATCAGACAGAGACAGCCACAACATCAGCACTGAAATAGAAGTAGACAATGATGAACTTAGTACCGAGGAAGCCAATAAAGACAGTAGCTATGTAGAAGTTCCTAATGAAAAGACAAATTTACTAACCACAGAATTTGATAAAGACACAGATATGACTAACACTGAATTCAACAAAGACAGTAAGGGAGTTGATGCAGAGACAGAATTTGAAGAAACCAGTGCAATGAACAGAGAAGTGGAAACAAATGACAGAGGTAGGAAGGGAAACAGCCAAGTGAGAGAGTTAGTTGAAGAAGCTGATGGCAATGAAGACAACAGAGATATAGTAAATAGAAATGGTGATAGCCAAGAGACAGAACTGGTAGATAGGGGTGCAGAAAGCAGAGAGATAAAAGTAGATAAGAATAATCATAGCCAAGACACAGAAGTTAAAGATATGAATATGGAGAAGCAAAAAACAGAGATAGGAGATAAAAATATAGACAACCAAGGAACAAAAGCAGTAGAGGCAATAATAGAAAGGAATGTGAACCACCAAGAAAAAGAAGCACCTACAAACGGATTTAACCAAGAGGTAAAACTACGGGAGAGGAACAGGGATGGTAATAAGATTCAGCGTCGCGTTAGCTCTGCAACTGACCTTGACAAAATGGCACAGTTACTCATACAAACTGGAGACCTAAAGACCACTCCTATGATGAAGACTCCTCAGAAAACCACTAACGGCATCCACCCAGAGACAGAGGTGAACAGAAACAGTGTACAAGTAAACACTGAGGCAAGATTTGATAGAGAGACTAACAAGAATGGTCACGCGGTGGAAATTCTCCGTAGAAACAGCAATGGCATCAACAGCAAGACAGAACTGAGCAGGAGTGTGGACAGCAACAACACAAGCCTCAGCAAAGCCACAAAAACCCAATATGGGGAAGACGAGGATGATGACACAGAGACAGAAATAGATGAAGAGACGGAAGTAATGAAGAACACAACCACCAAGACTGCTCCAAGCCAAGCAAGCAGGAAACCCCTCACTAGACACCATTACCGCACCAGACACCCAATCGACACTTACTCAGCATCTGAACTGGAGGAGGAACATGACCACTTTGACGCGACACTCAGGAGAATCCGTCGCCACAAGCTCCAAGTCACCTTCCTCGTTTCAGACTCAGGGGAAGACACAGCAGTCAGCATCTCCTCCTTAGAATCACTCAACACACAACTCCAGGAGGCAGAGAAGAATACTGGTTATATCTCCCTCAGAAGTCCATCATTCTGGGACGACTCCACCACTGATGCAAACACTGATGATGAGTACACAGATCCTCGTTTATTGCCTAAGGATCCATTCTCACCAGAAGAGGAGGATTTTGGATACTCGGGATACGCAAGCCAGCACAGTGCATATGACTCCATGACAGACTCTGAGGTGGAGGGAATCACAGGTAGATACATTAAGGGACCACCAAGAAGACTGCAGATAAAGAGAGAGTGGAGGAAGAGTGACATTGACTTGATTGCTGATGCCGAGATGGACAAAGATGATGGTCAGGTGACACCAACACCGACAGTTTTCCAAGACGAAGGTGCACAGTCTAGTCAAGATAACATAGAAGATGCAGCTGAACCCTCTGAAGTAGGATGTGTGGTAGCAGATACTAGTCAGAAGGGTGGAGACCAAACCTCGCAACACGACACCCACCAACCCCCTAGTCAGGAAAAAGAGGACATTTCACCAAAAGACACAGAAGACTCTAGTCACAAGGATGCAGTACAAGACAGAGTAACTATTCAGGAAGCTGGAGAGGAGACCAAGACAGTGCAACAGAAGCAGGAGCATGTTGACACTTCCATGGGAGGTGATGATTCTGCAGGAGTGAAGAAACCCATGGAACTCACAGGAGAGGAACAAGGTGGAGGAGGAGAAACAACACTAACCACAGGACCTGAGAATGTGGCTCCATTAACGCATACTGACAGCACTGGTGCACTAACACAGCCACAGGTCAAACCCCACACAGGGCAGTGGGTTGACGGAGGGGGCGATGGACCTGACCACCACCCCCCTGTCCCCGGCTCGACCCTGTGGACCAGACACCTGCCTTCGTACCCAGTTTTTGGCCCGTACTCTGTGGTAAGACCCACACATTTTTGCCTTGGTGGATCTTCTTCTGCTGGCGTTTTGCATCACTGCTCCACTAATCCAGTGACACCAACTCTCCTCTTGGGCTCATATGGGCTTGTGGGCATCTGTGTCAGTGTTGTTGGCTGGGCAACTTCCTTCAGCCCACTGTGATTTGTGAGAACATTAATCTACTTCTTGGTCTTCTCTTTTTTCCAGTCCATCACTCTACTTTTTCTAGGTATTAAGGTGACATTTATTTCATGCCAGCCTGGTGTGGCTATGGTTACATTACTTCATCTTCTCTTCTTTCAGTCCGTCCTATTTTCTTACTGCCAAGGTGATATTGATATACATTCTGGCCTGGTGTGGCTCACTGGTACATTTGTTGAGGTGTCCTGCATAAGAAGATGCATGCAGACCAAGCTGCTGCTGAAGTGTTTTGATGAGATGCTTGGTCTGAACACTTGCATCTTCTGGTGTGGGACGCCTCACGTGGTTTACTCTTGTTTTTGGTCCCTTTACTTTTCCTGGCTAGTAAGGAGGTTGTCTTATTATTTGGCCAGTCTTCAGGTGTCTATGAATTGTCAAAGAGCAAAGTGCCTTGAAAATAAAAAATGTTAAATGATTAAACTCAGCCACAAATTAGAAAAAAAATGAAAAAAACATCACCTTTGTATTGAATTATTGCTGTAGTGCAATTATAATTTCTCAAGTTCAAAAAAATCTTACTGGCATATCAGTGAGATAAACTTATTCTTGGCACACTGTTCTTTTCTGGGAATCATCAAAAACTTAGGTCTACACATTTGAGAGACAGTCATGATGAGAAGTTTAGTCACCTGTTCTCACTTCCACTGCTATCTTGTATTCTCCTTCAGTATAAACTGTGATAAACTACTGACTGTGATACTTTGATATTTACTGACAATCTTACACCTCCTGATAGATACATGCCTTACGATAGAGAAATAGTCACCAAATACAGTGGAAGAGAGTATGCCATGTCACTCAGCTACTAACCATGACTGTATGAATATCTCTGGAATATTGGTTCACTTTTTACCACACTTGAGGGTTACACTGTGGTGGTGCGTTGGTGTCTGTTCTACACTGGTAATACTGTACAGCTTATGTGGGGACCATGTGTGTATGTCCTTTGTCCTCTTGATCTTTTGTCAGCTGCATGTTTGGTCAAGCTCTACTAATGTGCATGATAGCAACTTGGAAAAAAAGGCGATTTGTTTTTGTGTATATGAAATCACAGTGATGTTTCTTGTCCTGTTGTCACCATGCAGTGTAGTAGAGCTAACCAAATGCAGTTATTCCTGTCTCTACCACACTATCAGGATAATGCATTGTATATATTGGCCACTCTGTGTTTTGGTTAAGATATTACTTGTTATTGGCCTCTGTGCAATATATGTTTTTAAGTATATAAGTTTTCCATTGACCTGTTGTGATATATATAATGCTATTTTTTTGTATTTATCTGCTTATGGAATTGTGCTTTGCTTTCCTTGTCACAATATATCATGCTATCGTATATATATTTTCCAGGCACAAGAAGGGATGGGATATTTGCAAAGGATGTTACTATATTACTACATCATATACAAAACTTTAACACCATTGCATAAGGAATTTAAGGTTGAAATTTCTTTACCACTATATTGCAATGCTGTCAGACACATTTCACATACAAAATGAATAAGCTACACCCTAAATACAATACATTTACCATGTACCTTCCATACTAGACAGAAAAATTGCCTTACATGCAATGAGGGATTTAAGTTTTGTGTCTTTTTACAGTAGTGATAAATGATACTTGGTCATGTCCCTCTCTTGAAGATGCCTTTAAGTAATAAGTGTAAGGAAAACTAGTGTATAAGGTGATGTGCCTCAAATATTAACACACACTCATGTAAGTACAGTGTATCAAGTAAACAGAATAACTTTTATGCTTGTATTGCTTTTTTGGAATAGAGGCAAATTAAGACTTTTATTCTTAAGTATTTCATATCACTCATCGTTCAAGACTTATTGGTACTTTGAACAAATTTTATTATCACATTTAATTGTCATATTTTCTTTAGAAATTTCAATATATCAATGTGTGAGGTTTTATAATGACATTGATAAAGCTTCATTAATGTATATCTTCTCTAAACTTCTTAATTCACCATATATTTCACAACTTCTGTTACTCTACATGACTCAGTGACCTTATGATGTGGAAAACTTAGATATTATGGTCATTGTCAGTATACCTTGAATTTTTAAACATAGGAGTAGGTACCATATCAAAAACTATTAGTCCTTAACATGTAGATTTTATAAGAATTAACTAACTTCACTGTTTGTTTTGTGACGTTAGTTTTTAAGCAATATAAGCTTCCCTTTTCACTGAATGGCTGATCTTATACATCTGTTTGGTCTGTCTATCTGCTATTTGTCTGTCTGTCTGGCATATGTCTGTCTGTCTGTGTTCATCTTCAATAATTTCTTTATGCTAAGCCTGTTTTAAGCTTTTCTCCCTTGTTTTCTTTTCTTTCTTTTAAGTTGTCTTACATGCATTTTTTGTTGAGATTTTGCAAAGATCCCCTTAAAGAATTTCAGCAGTTAAATCATTCTTACTCACAATTTATGATTTGAATTTTCTTTCTGTTTAATTTACTATTCTAAAGTCACATTCAGTGCAAATAAATAAGATAAAACAATTATTTCTTCCCACTAAATACTTTTTTTTTCTACAAGATTGCTTTGTTATAATTTTGCTGTTGCTTTTATTTTCGTTGAGCTGCTAATGATTCAGTATTCACATCAGTCAGTCCTTCAGCCACTCAGTACAAAAAAACACAAATAGACAAGCTACCCCTCGACTGTAGGCACCCTCGCTCTGACCCCACCAAGACCACCTCTAACGCGGTCCCTCCTTGCAGACCACGACCTCTCACTCCACCACCAGCCAGCCCATGGGCATTCCAGGGCTCAATGGCAAACGGCTCCTGGTCAAGATCGTGAAGGCAATGGGCGTGGGCTGCGAAAAGCGTGAGTGTTTTAATCGCGCGCATGTGATTCTAATTTCGCAAGCTCTTTAGTCTTAGAAAAAGCGTTGTTGTGTTTTATTTATTTGCCTGCCTTTTTTTTTTTTTTTTTTTTTTCAATGTCCATTTTTTTTTTTTTTTTTTTTTTTTGTATACTTGTTTTGTATTTTCATATATTTTCGTTTTAATGATTCATATAAAGATTATGATATTCGTCTCTCTCTCTCTCTCTCTCTCTCTCTCTCTCTCTCTCTCTCTCTCTCTCAGTAGTAGTATTATAGTGTTTATTTCCTCAGATGTTTGTATTTTCATACTGTATACAGTTATCATACTGATATTAAAAATGTGTGTGTGTGTGTGTGTGTGTCGATGGGAGAAGAAGCACATTTGCACGCGACGCCAAATATCGCAGTGTTATAAGAGAGAGAGAGAGAGAGAGAGAGAGAGATCATTTCAATACGCATCCAGCGATGATCATTTGCTTCAAGAGGGAATTGAGATCATACTTGTGACTCCGTCTATGTTAATACTTGATGCCTCTGTACCACCTCTGACCAATCACAGGCCGCTCTTTCTCGTCTGCCCAATAGCGGATAACCACGGCGCGTTCTTGTTCCGAAGCTTCGCCCCTCCCACCACACCTGAGCCGTTAGCCGTTAGTTTTAGTACATCAATAGCAGTGATAAACTGAGTTGTGTTATTGGAATGGAAACCAATAACAGTCTCCTAATGACGGTAAGGCATGTTTAAGTTATAAGTCGCATTCTTGTGATGCTGTGTTATGTTACTTTCGTGGCTCAGTAAAGGAAAGCAGTAAATGAAAACAAACACGCGGATTCACTGGTAAAACATTGCTCCGCACCCCTATTACGTTCAAGATTAATTTGTTACACCGGTTCTTAACGGTGATTTTTACGGATTTAGTGACATATTAACAGTATTTCTACATTCTACATTGTTAACAGGGGAAAGTGTAAGTACCCGACAATTCGTCTCAGGTCTTTGAAAATAGTCGTGGTGAGAGCGAAGTAATGATGAATATGGAGCTGGAGTGGTATTAATAAAGAATCAGAAAACTAAGGTGCTTAAACAAGTAAAAGGAATTGCAACCAATTATTGGCTCGCGTAACACTTGAAAGTAGTTTGTGGAATTGTGTTCCAGAACAATTTGCCGGGATGTGCAATTAGTGTTGTTGCGGGAATGAATGAGTTTAATTCCACTTTCAAGGAAATTTCTGCGTTGTAAGGAAATTTGTGTTACAGAAGGGGACTTAAAAATCTAGAGAAATGTAAGTAAATCCGGCTTGTCAAGTCCTGAATTTTCTTAGGAAATATTAATGTATGCATGTATATGTGTATATATTTATGTATTTACGCACTTTACAATAAACTTTTCATAATAATAAAACACTCAGAAGACCAACACATAGTTACATCCAAACACACTCAGAACACAGCAGAGCTGTGAGCTCCAAACTTTTTGTATAATGTCTTAACATACAAATAAATATTTTATTCACACACACACACACACACACACACACACACACACAGGCAGATATCAGACAATTAGACTTTGAGAGATCATAAATAGAACATACTGCGAACATGCAATATATATGTCAGTTACAGTTATCAGCAAACTAGAACATTTACAATAGAAGAAACACAACAAGGAGTAATTTATGAAATGTTACTTTCCTGGCCATGACCTCCGCTTCTCCCGCAGCCGTGCTTGAGGCCTACTCGGTGGTGGAGATGGACGAACCACCGCAGAAATTCACGACATCGGTGGTCAAGGACACCAACTCCCCCTTCTGGGATGAACAGTTCCTCTTGTATGTACTAGTGTTTGTGAGACTCTCTCTCTCTCTCTCTCTCTCTCTCTCTCTCTCTCTCTCTCTCTCTCTCTCTCTCTCTCTCTCTCTCTCTCTCTCTCTCTCTAAGGATATTAATTGATATCTCTATTCTCTTCCTAGTTTATTTTTGGGATGGCATTTAAGATAGTTGAAAAAATAAATAAACTTTTCTATTCACTTATTTTCTTTTTGTGAGAACATTTGAGCTAAAAAGAAAAGATAATGTGTTTAGATACCTGTGAAAATAAATTAATGGATCTTAGTCCTCCTTTATTTTTTTTTTTTTTTTCTCAGTAATGACATTTCAGCAAGTGTTATCTTTTTCATCCTTGGCTTATTAATGGCACAAAAAATTTGAAAAAAAAAAGTGTGTGTAGAATTGTTCACTTGTTGCAGCTTCTCAGATTAAAAGAAAATAGAACTGACATACATTGAAATCCTGACCTTGTACTGCCTCCCTTACATTTTTATTCCATCACACACACACACACACACACACACACACACACACACACACACATTTACTTACATTCCTGCAGTGACTTGAGTGGTGGTACTTTGGAGCTTCTCTTTGAGCTTTACGACAAGTCCAACGGCACCTTCCTGGGGCTGGGCATTGTGGGGATTGAGGAGCTGGTGGCCACGCCCTCCCAGCGGCAGATCATCCCACTGCAGTCCAGGCCGTACGAGAACGATGAGGTGTCTGGATCTCTGACTGTGGAGGTGAGATGGCTTCCTTTATTACACTGAGAGATGGAGTGTTATGAGACAGTTTTCTTTCTTTTTCTGATAATGATTCTAAAATATAAGGAGTTTTGTGAGTTGAGTGACAGATAGTTGAAATATAAGATGGATATTCTGTTATGGCTAATAAAAGAGGAAGATTGATAGGCTAAGAGAGAATTAATGGACTTTCCTTCAATACACTGAAAGCTGGAGCATTATGAGGCAATTTTTCTTTAACCTGACTGATAAGGATTCTGAAATGTAAGGAGATGTTTTTTTAGTTTTCTCATTGAGTGGCAGATTTCCTGGAATGTTTAAAGGCAGATTTTCCATTCTGGCAAATATAAAAAGGAAGATTAATGGACTGCTTGAAATTTGTATACTGTAAAAAGTAGGAATAGCAACTTATCATACAATTACAACCCATAAAACCTTCCTCAACCTCCATACAGTTCCTAACCTAACCTAACCTCAACCTCAACCTCCATACAGTTCCTCTTCCTGGACCGAGCTGATCTGCCAGAGCACACACTACGAGCCAGCACCACCAGCAAGAGTGTCACACCGCGGGGAGACCTCATCACCACCACCACCACCACCTACATCAAGGCTCCGGAGGCCCAAGGTACTATAGTGAATCCAAGATGTGTGGGTGTGGCCTTCCTGTGCAGATGTGTGATGCTAAGTTGTAACCAGTGTGAGTGAGGGTGGCTTGTGTTTTGTGGAGATAAATTGGGGTGTGTTGAGTGTTTTTGTTGTGGAGAGGCAGTTTAGGGTGTGTTAAGGGTGTTTTGTGTTATGGAGAGGTACATTGGGGTGTGTTGAGAGTGTTTTTTGTTGTGGAGAGGCAGTTTGGGATGTGTTGATGATAGGTTGTGTTTTGGACAGGGTATGTTGACATGGTTTTGTGTTATAGAGAGGCAAGATTTATGGTTTATCTTATGACCAGACAGATGTGGACAGGCAATTTGGTAAATTTTTATGAGGGAACTGTTTATAAAGATATTTTGTTGTGTATTCTGATGAGTGTGATGTGTTGATGTATTGTTACTGTGTTGATGTGAGTGTGTCGGGGTTCCAGAATGAGAAAATGAAATGTTTTTTGTGTTTCAAAGAGGCAGCAGTGTGTTGAGGGTACATCATCACTGTTTTGGTGTGTGTGTGTTGCTGGTGTGTTCCATAGAGGCTAGTTGTGGTAATGTGTTGCTGGTTGGTGGACGGGTTATGTTGTGTGAATTGGGCCATAAAAGCTACCCTCAAGTTACTGTGTGTGTTTGCATGCCTATATTATACTTTCTTGTTTTCATCTGTCAATTTTCCATCCCTTAAATAGCAAATATTAAGTTCTTTCATAAAATACGCTTCATATTATGTTAATGAAGCCTTAGAATAAGCACATAGCATAAATAGTGCAGAAAATTAAAGTATCTTGTGTGAATTCTATAAAGGTAGCAGCTGTAAAATTGGTTTAGAATATTATAGGACACCTTAAGATTGTAGGAGATTTAAACAAGTTATGAATGTATGATATTATGGCTTAGGGTGTTACTAATCCAAACTTTTAAAAAGATAATTTACAGCCGTTTAATGTGAATATCAGTGACCATGAGCACCACAAGTTGCATAATCCATGGAGTGTTTATGTGAGTGTATCATAACCTGTACTTTGAAGCTTCCCACGTGTGAGGCCAGAGTTGTACTAATGCCTTAGGTGAATCAGGTGCCGCTGGGAGGGGGAGTCCCGGGGCGTACCGAAGGAGAGAGTCCTATCGAAAGGCCAACAACATTCGATCAGGTGTGGTGTGCAGGTGCCCCCGTGCATCACTAGACTGGACACTAGCTTGGACTGAGGCACCACACTGTGTTCATGGCCACTCACAACAGGGCAGGGGTGTGAAGGTTATCATTAGATTTAGTGCTGGTGATGAGTGATTTACAAATTGGGTTGTGGCTCCTATATAAATTGTATTAATATTTGGACTAGTTTCATTGTTTTTAATTGATGCATTTTGTTAAGTTTGAGACTATTCTTTATTAAATTTTTGCATTTATGAATCAGCCCACAATTTATTTATTCATTCATGACTTCAGAAATTTGGAACAGACATTTGTAAATCAAGATTCACCAGTATTTGTTTGAATCCACAGTCAACTGTGTTCTCCTCAGTGAGTGTGGATTGAAGTATGTCACTATAATGGAAGTCTTTACATTGCTGTCACTTCGGCTGCAATGAGCCATGAACATAGGCATTTGTCACGAGGGTGTCTCCAGGAACAATACAATTTTTTTATGATGTTTTGAATGCTAATGGTACTAAGACATCTGCCTCTTTATTTAGACAGTGCCAAAACAATTTTGTTATGAAACATTTGAAGTATTGAAAACTTTAACCTATACTGTCACCAGAGTATTTTGAAATTTTACTTGAAACTTGTATCATGTCAGTTTTATTAGATTGAAGGGAAGGCAAGGTTGTCAGAAGTAAGATAATTGAAATTTCTTCCATTTTTAGGGGAATTGCTTCCCTTCTTTGAACTCATCAGAATAAAGCTTTGTTGCTGGAGAAAGACCCTCGTGGCAGGATGTGGGCCGGTAATGATGAGGGCACCCATGAATGGATGACTAGATGGTGTTAGTGCACAGAGACACAAAGGACAACAGTTTCTGGTATACATGTCTGGATAATTTGAGACAAGCTTTGGTATGTCATGGTCACCAGTCAAGCAACTAGCTGTACTCACTTTATCTTAAGGTTTTCTACAGTCTAAAGTCCTCTTGTCTGCTTAATCTTCTGATAAAACTTCACCAGAGCACTTTAGATTGGGAGAAAAGGCTTTAAGTGAGTGTAGCAGGTTAGTAATGTAAGTGACCGAGACATTACCCTGCAGACTTAGTGTATGTAAAAGCAAATCTTGATGGCAACGAACACCAAATTGTAATTTCGTTGAGCAGAAGATGAGACAAACATTGGAGGTGGTGGTGGAAGTAAATGCAGGATGAAGTTTTTAAGTGACATTATTTCTTTATCCTTCATTTTCCATCACCACCGCCACCACCCATCACTCTTGTCATAGCTGTAGTCACCTGTAGGAGTAGAAGAATGTGATCTAGACTATGATTGGGTTTTACTTGCTTTTGTAATGAGAGAGGCAAGATTCCACTTTTGGCTTAGTCTAAACTAGAAAACAAATTGGTATCTATGATATAATATCCATGTAAATTTCTACTGATGTCATCAAAATGTATTGCTTCAGATGTGACCAAGCATTTAATATTTTTGCTGACATGCAGTTGGGTTTCATTATAAGGAATGACCACTTTTTGTTATGCTTTGAGTCGCTTGGGTGTGCCAAGTGTTCTGTATGTGAAGTGTTTGGTGCTAGAGGTCTCTGAGTGTATTGTTTAGCCACACTGTAGTGTTGTGTGGCAGCAGCAGCAGTGTTGTAAGTACATTGCAGTGTTTTAATTCTAGGCACATGCATAGATTTTTGTGCTTCTGCTGTAGGAGGGAGATGTGGCTGAGATTCCATGTTATCTAGTGATAGTTGGGATTATGTTGTATATGTGTGTATATTACATTGAATATTTGTTCAGATAACTGTTGATTCATCATAAAAAAATTGTAATCTTAGACATGAAAATTATCTGAGACTGTATTACATTATTTCTTGTATGTTCTTTCATTCAGTGAGATATATTTGGATTGCCAACCTGTTGTCTACTAACTATTCCTACCTACCAATGTTGCACAGAAGTATAAACAGGTTTTTTGTTTGATATGTATTTTTGTGTGTCTTCCTCTTAACTATTTCTTTTAGTGTTGCACAGAAGTGTCAGGTTTTTATTTGATCACTAAGTTAGCACCATGCATGTCACCTTCACTGTTACTTTAACAATGGCAAGGGAGGAGCAACCCTCCCTCCATTGCCCTCACCAGATCCCCCCATTGCAGACGTTGTGGTCAATGGAGGTGACGGCGTGGCGGCCGCTGCCATCCGGGACATCGAGGAGAAAGCAGTGGTGGCCAACAATGCCAGCAAGTCCACTATGATCATCCACGCCTCAAAGAAGGTGACTTGCCGATGGCCAACCACCATGGGAGGGCTGGGAGGGTGTGCCTGTAGTGAGATGCTTGAGTGAGGCTCTGTTTGGGAAGCAAGTCACATTGCCCAATAAAGCATGTCAGTTTGTTACATTTGACTAGATTCTGCTGGCACTGCAATGTGGTTGGATAGGTAAGGTGTCAGAGGTTCAGTCCCTGGCTAGTCTTTCTTTGACTCCTTTAAAAGTCAGTGTCATTCAGAACTTACAACACAACATAATTCAAATTGATCAGCTGGAGTGAAATTGGAGTTTGATGTTCTCTTTCAATTGTTTATCTTGTGTCCAGTCAGTGAGTGTTTCTTGGCTGAAAGGATGAGGTTTTTTCCACAACAGAAGTGAGTCAATTTCACACACACCTGTGATATGTCCTTCAGCTGACAAAATGGCAGTCTTGTGGTACCTCTCTTTGTTTCAGAATCCCTGTGCCTCTCACCATTTATAGATAAAGTCCATAAGTCTTTGCTTTGAGCATGACAATAGTTTCTTCTTTATCTATAAACTTAATCTGTGTATTGATTTTATGGCTGGGTAAACAATATGAGGATGTCAAGACCATAGATAGGGAATAACTTGCCATTTCCAGAAGAAAAACACATACTGGTAATCACACATGGAGTTTCAGTAGCATGTCATTCGGTGCTTAACCAAAACCTTCATAGTGATGTCTTTTGTTAGGAGTGTGTGTGGGGTTGATGAATGTCACCTGCTGTGCTATGGGTGTGTGGAATTGTGAGGTTATTTCTTGTACATACTTGTCTTTATCATGAAAGTTCTTTGTGTGTGAGTCACTTGTGCTGTCATTTCTGTACATACTTCTCTATATATGAAGATACCCTGTAAATATTTTCTGAAAATTATTCTAAAGGCTGATGAACTAGTTTAAAGACCAGAGCTTCCATAGTTGTGCATGTGTACATACTAGTGTTGTCCATTCATCGTGAGTGCAACATTTAGCACCAATATAATTGAACCTCTTAACTGCTTCCATTACCTTGTTTTCAGTAGCACTAATGAATGATGCAGTGTATGATTTGCCTGTTGCAGCCAAACCCTCACCCTCCAGTAGTGACATAATTATCTAAGTTTTCATTTTCTGTACCTATGCTCTCAAGGAAGCAACCAAGAAAGTCATTCAGGTAAGATGTCGTGTCAATTCTTACATACAAATTTCTCTTCATTCATTGCCTAATTTACCATCATGTTTTTTTGTGGTAATTATTTTCTCTTCATGTTAACTTGCATACCAGTATTCCTTGGTTCACCTTTACTTATTGTTTTTTGCGGCAGAATTTACTATTGAATCTTACATGCAATTAAGATCCATTAACTGTTTACTGTTGTAGGATTCATTCTTCATTTGACTCTTGCATACGAAGCTCCTCATTCACCCTGATATATTCCTTTTATTATCCAGTAACTGTTCTCTCAAGTTGGATTTACTCTTCATATTAACTCAAATACAAACGCCTTGATTTACCCTTATTTACTGTTTTACTCTAGGATCTATACACAGTGACTTGCATACAGAAATTCCCTGCTTTTACTTTACTTATCCTTATATTTTTGGTTCAGGGTTTACTTACTCTTCACATTAACTCTTGCATACAGAAACAACCTTGATTCATCTTTACTTGTATTCCATTACTCACATGGCTATACGAGGTAGTCAGCTTATTTCTCATGTTTAAACTACAACAACAACATACTTCAACACTGCTGTACATAACTGTCAGTGTGTTTGTGGGGTGAACATTTTAACACTTTGACATCTGAATCCTTTACAAATCGGCAGAAAAAGTATGTTCCCTGTAAGCCTGAATATGGTAGTTTTTATTCAATCTTTCCATTTTTGAGTGTATTTAGTAACTCTTGATTCATCTTCAGAATGTAAAAACTGTGATTCCATTTAAGCCAGAATAGTTTTGTTTCATTCTTTGCTATTTACATCTTGCCAGACAAATGGTATCTTTTCCTGCCAAGTGTACATACAGCACATCCTGTGTCCGAAAAGTGTGCATAGACCAAAATAACTATCAAAGCACTTTCTTGCCAACAACATAGAATCAAAAAGCCAGCTGTTGGTACCTATCTTTTTTTTGTCTTTGTAATCGAATCAAAGCACTTTCTCGCCAACATAGAATAAAAAGTCAGCTGTCGGTACCCATCCTTTTTGTAATTGAATCAAAGCGCTTTCTCACCATCATAGAACCAAAAAGAGCATCTGTCAGTACTTCTCTGTTTTTGTCTTTGTAATTGAATCAAAGCACTTCCTCACCAACATGGAATAAAAGGCCAACTGTCAGTACTTTTTTTTTCCATGTAATCTAATCAAAGCATTTTCTCGCCAACCTAGAATAAAAAACCCAGCTGTCGGTATCTATCTCTTTTTTGTCTTTTGGTCTGAGCACTTTTTCAACTCAGGATGTGTCATATATAGCAGCTTGTACATAGCTTACCCCATCCAGCCAGTCCCTCAGTAATAGTTAATCCCTCTCTCTCTCTCCTATGCTCCGGTTGTTTTTGTTGCGTCAGGTCCAACGCGCACCCAGTGGAGAGTACGAGGAGGTGCTCTTGCAGGTACTGTGGTCTAACTTCTCTCCCACTACCATACATGCTTTCTGTATTCTTCCTATGCCTTGGTTTCCCTACATTATCTGCTTAATTAATTCCTTATATTTGTTTTCTATCCACCTTTATTGCCATCTGTGTCTTGCTCCCTGATTTCCTTCTATCCTTCAGTATGTCATGTCTTTATTATGTCCTGTATGGATTCTTCTTTCCTGTACAGGTTATGAATGCATTACCTGGGATTCTTAGCTCCAGGAACCACTTAAGAGATTAGGCTTTCTCTGCAGGCATCATGAAGGATTTGTTTACAGTTTTACACCTATACAAACACAAAAGCACTTTAGTATTAGGGTATAAATTAGTTTTTATTCATTTATTTGTTTACTTTATTTAATTTCATATATTTATCTGTTAATATTTATTTTTCTTTTTTCATGTGTGTGTATGTGTGTATTTCAATTTACATAGATGGATGATAGAAAGCCTTGCTCATTATTTGTTTACCTTACTAAGTTGTTATCCAGAATTGCACATCTCTGCACTTACTCTAGTTATTGTATTGACACAGGCACCGTTATATTGTTAATTGTTGATGTCTCCCTTAAGGAACTGTTTAGTCTTTTTTGTCCTTGTTAATTGTTACCTACCTTGTCTTTGTTAATTGTTACCGACCTTAGCAAACTATTTATTTATTTATTTTTATTTATTTATTTATTTATTTATTTATTTTATTTATTTTTTTTTTCCGTTTATAAATATCACTAATTTCTGACTGCCTCTTACCATGTCAGTGTATTTAGTTTAGTCACTTTGATTTGTGTTTTGCTTGATTTTTGTTTTATTTGTCAGTTACGTGTTTTTATCCTTGTATCTTCTCGCACATTAGGTTTATTTGTATATTTGAACACATGGATGAATTTTCACTCCACATTTTGCCCGATTAACTTCTCTGAGTGGCAGTCGAGACTTTTCTACCTGTTAATGAAACACTTTGAATGTATTTTGATCTTCCAAAGTTTCTCTCAACAACTGTGATTACATCAGTTCATTTTGGCTCCTGTCTTGGAAATCTCACTTGAAATACCTTTAATTGTACATAACCCTATTTTTGGATTGCAGAAAGCATCACTACATTCTATCACTCAGCATTACTCTTGGATGTGAACCTCACACAGCAGCAGCATTAATATGACCACCTCCCCCCACAGCCTGACCAGGATGGGCAAGGCTACATGGACGACCTGTACAACCTCACAATGACGGCCACCACCACCGGCACTCCCACCATCACCACCACAGGCGCCAGCACTGCAGCGTCCAGCAGCACCACCACCACCACCGCTGCCACATACTCTGTGCCACCCTCCACTGCAGCGAGCACCACAGAGACTGCAGAAGATGAAGGTAGACATGTTTATCCCTCACTGCTTTGAATTATTAGTTTTGTGTTGTATATTTGTCTGTCAGTGATGTGAGTACTGAATGGAAAAGTTAGGTTTGTTTTCACCCAGAACAATCTGAAATTAACTTTGTAAGTTATGGAGAATTTATCAAAATTGTGATCTCACCATATTATACAGTTAAATTAGTTACTGATGGAGGTGAAAGTGAATGTGAATAAATTTCTCATTAATACACAGCATAATCATTTATCTATTGAAGCTGTAGATAGATGAATACAGTTTTGAATGTGTGAATGCCATAACACAGAGCGAGGGAGGAGCAGAGGTGTGCGGCGTAAGAGAGACTCCTTCTTTGGAACTCTAAAGAAGAGATTCAGCCGATCCAAAGTGCGCTCCAAAAGTATGGATCCCGGCGCGAGAGATTCATCGCTGGAGCGAGATCCATCGGTAGGACGCTCCATCTCCATGGAACGCTCCTCCAATCTCAACAGAGCCTCGGGTAGGTCGTTGTGGTGACTCATCGCTGCATAGCTTAACTTTAGGAGTCTGACTTAACATAATTCAAAATAGTAAGGTCATTTCTTAGTATGCTGCAACTTGAATATTTTTTTTTTCTTTTAGCCCAAATCTTTCCTTTCCTCTTCCAAACCTTTCTGCTTTCTTTTCTCTATACTTTTCAATTTTTGATGTCTAATTTATTGTAATTCAAATAGAAAGGTATTTTTTCTTAAGTTACATCTTGAATCATTTTTCCTTTTTCTCTACAAAACCTTTCCTTTTTCTGTTTTTCTTTTTTTTTATTTCTTTATTTACTTATTTATTTTACATATTTTAACTATAGGTGTCTGACTTAACAAATTGTAGTCTTTTTCTTCTAATACATTTACTTCACACTGTTCTTAATCCAAACCACATATAACCTTTAATCTACATAGGCATCTCATATTGTATTTGATTTTAACTCACTCAGTTTTACAGCACATCCTGATCCTTCCTAATGCATCCTGACCTGTGGCATCTCCTGTCATGAACACTTCAATTAATCCACTCATATATTGTCAAGCTTATTTACATTTTTTGCAGTTTCAGGTGTTCGTCCTCAGGAAACTTTCTCAGTGTGATTCACAGTTTCCATTTATATTTACATTCACAGTTGTCTCTCTTTCTTGACTCTTGACCATAGTGAAGGAAGAGATGGGTTGTTTATTTGGAACCTTTACACAGAGTACTTAATTTTGTGCTCTTGTTTTTCTCTTGCTGTCCCCTACAGTCAGTACACAGGAAGTAGTGCAAACAGGTAGTTTAAACACAATCATGTTGATACATTGAATACATAACAGCAATGCAAAGGGTGACAGGTGTTCATTGTGTCATTCAGGTAACTATTCTGCTTACACAAGGTGAGGTAATCTAAAAAAATATCCAGATTTGATAAAATTCCACTCTAATTAAACTTCATGATGATGCTTCAGCTTCAAGACTTGAGTTGAGCCTTAATGATATAAACAGAGACTTGCATGATCCCAGCCTCCTGCCATCTATTTGTCCATCAGCTGCCCTCCATACACTTGGATGTTCTCTTGTCACTATAGACCCAAGCAAAAAGTTCCCATTAATAGATGTGGTTAAGAATATTTCCAGGTTTTCTTGCAGTGAGTGAACAAAAAGGAACATCTGTGTATGGTATTACTGAACACTTCCTTAAAATGATATGCTCAATTAACAACTTGAGCACAAACCACACTTTTACTAATGTCCCAACCCACTTGTCATCCCCAAACCAGGAAGTTGTTATTATAGATTAGTTCTCAGCTTCTAAAGTGAATGATTAATCTATAGTTCATGCCAAGCAGCTCTCATGGAAACAGAATCATAAGTTATGGTGGCTTTATTCTGTCACAAAACACTAAACATTTCACTTCTTAGATTTATGTGGAGCTTCTTGTATGTTTTCATCTTTGGTTGCTTCCATGATTACCTCTGCCACAAGTGTATTTTGTGCAGAACATCCTGAATAGTCGACCACAAACACACATGACAAAATATCCCCTTCTCCACTTCCTCAGGAGATTTAATAAACCAACATCATAATGCAGTAGCTTCCCTCTACTAATAAGTCACTTTGCCTCATTGTCTCAGATGGCCTGACTCATTTCTAAAGCATCTATCTTCTCTGACTGTGGTGTTTAATTGTCTTTTGTCTTGCTCTGGGCTTTGCATTATGTTGCATTTTGTCCATCACTCAAGGTTAATGATTATGGCTGTCATGAGAAAATTAGGTAATGTAATGGTAAAACAAAATGTAAAAGAGTGTAGGTGAGTGAGTGTGTGTGTGTTAATTATTTACATTATTTTCTTCTCCACTAAAATAAGTGTTTGCTGTAGAAAGCTTCACTACAACGACCACCATCACCTATTATTAAAACTACCCTTACTACTCTCACAAGCCTTTCTACTACTACTATTACTACTACTACCTCAACTCACCACTCTATTGTGTATGTGTTACTCAGTGGATTTGATGTGAAGCTAGACTGGCACTAATTCGCCCCATGTGTGTGTATCATTCAGTCCCAGATGAGGCCCAACCTGGCACACCCTCCACCCAGGACAGTGCTGAGCCAAGTGAGTGTGCAGTAGCATCTGAACCTAGACCTCACCACCACCGCCTCCACCTCCACCTCCACTTCCCTGTGCTCCTCTCCTCTCTTTTTGCTAGCTAGTGACACCTTTGACTGTTCTAACCCCACCTTGATTTGCTGTAGTAACAGTTTTTTCTAGAGCTTACTACTAACACTAATTTCCACCGTGTCCTGTGCTAACTAAGTGTTTTATTTAGCTTTTGTGTTTCTCTCATAACCTAATTCCTATTTTGTCTAAAGATTACACACAACTCTCACCTTCCTAACATGTAATAGCTTTCATGGCCCTCACTTTATTAGCTTTGAGATTACACATGACTTATATTCCTAACATTTAACAGTACTATTTACAGCTTACGAGTAACACCATTAATTTGTTTTTTCTCATCTATTATGGCTGTTTTTATATTTCTAACACCAAAAACTTTCTTTTCATGCCAGATGTCTGCCATGCCGGTGACTGATAACATCATGCTTTCATTATATATTTTGCTATCCAGTTACTTAGTTGCTATTTGATTATCATAGGTCTACACCATGAGTTTTTGTGTAATGTTCATCATAGTTCTATTTTCTTTCCTTTTGTCCATTTTTACCTCCCTCCATCCTTTGTAGGAACAGCTCACTACATCAGTGCCAATTGACAAGCACATACAGCAGGAAATTTCTCTCAAAGTTTTATTTATCATGCTCATCTCATGTTGAACAGCTGTCGGCAGACTCTCTTCATTTTGTTAATATGAATTGTACTAAAGTCTTTCCCTTCTTCATGTGAGGTTTGTCAGATTTTTTTTTATCTCTTATTGCAGGTGAATCTTGGATGAGTTGTGATCATGAAAGGATGAGTGGAAATTTTTGTTTTGTGTATGGTTAGATGGATTTATAAACTTTCTCTCCATGGACTTTTCAGTATTTTAAAGTAGTAATTTATTCTTAATCATAAATGGAAATCATTCGAGTAGATCACCTGTAATTCACAATTCACCTGTGTTATGGAATCTGACAGTTTTCAGTTTTCAATCTCCACAGCTTTCTTTATCCAAAACCTTTACAGACTCTGCACACTCCCACTTTACTATCTATCCTCCCTCCTTTCTGTCATGGAAGTGTGAAGTGAGGCTGAGGGGCAGAGACAAAAAATCCTTCAAAACACAAGGGAAAATATGCACATTATTTCACAAGGGTTAAATTCTCTCAAGACAGGCAATACTAACATCTGAGAGACCTGAGCTGCTTCTTGCTACATGTGATGTACTTTCAATACAATTCCTCTCCTCAAACAGGCAGCAGAAGTGTGTAGTTGACATACAGTAATGCTCCTCTCCTCCTTCCCTTTGTCTCCATATCTGTGTTCTGAGAGTTAACTTTGGGTCCTGAATGTCTCCTATACCTACCAAGTGTTCTGTGTTGTGTTGCATGAGTTTCACTTATAAGCGTCATAGAATGTTGTAGGTAGATGCAGTTGTAGGACTTTAACGGAATTTATGATCTATACGCCTTGTTCTCTGTGTGTGTGAAGGAATGTTTTTTCTGTTTTGGTGACTGGAGGCTTGTGCTAGACAGATTCAGTCTGTTAGGTAGGTTGTTAAGGTCAGGCAGTCAAATTTATGGCATATGGTTTCTCTGTCTTGTAGTATTGCTGTGAGTGTGAGTGTAAAGGAGGCATGATTCTGGAGAGAGAGAGAGAGAGAGCAAGTGAGCGAGCGAGCACTTTAACAAATCAGGCAGTCACATTTCTAGTCTGGAGTACAAAGAAATTAGACAAGTATTGTATAGTGGAGGGAATACTAAGAAGGAAAGTACACAAATTTAGAGTTGGGAGAGGGAGTACAAAGATAGAAATTACAGGAATAGAGGGAATATATAGTTGGTGGGCAGTCCGGTCTTCATTGTTTCATCCTTTACACTGTCTTTATATGGAATTGACTGCCTTCTGTTTTTCTTCTTTTTATGGCTTGGCAGTTTTAAGAAAGGAATATCAGGTGACCTACAAAATTAAAAGTGCTTTCCGACGTTTCTTCACCATAAAGAGGCGCAAAAACAGTGAGCATTTGTTGAACTTGACTGGCTTGCGTATACTTGCAGACAGAAGTAAGAAATAATATGCTCTCAGTATCCCTTTGTTGGTTTAGGGCAGGTCTTAGCTTATCATCATATTCAAATACAGATAAAGTAATATTCCTCAGCCTTCATTAGTGTAATCTTGGTCAGTTCTTAGCTTGATGTAATTTCTAGACACGTAAGAATAGTTCCTCAGTATCTCCTTTATTTGGCATACTTTGGCTTGATTTCATTCCCCATACACACAGTCATTATTGCTCAGTGATGTTTCTTTGCTTACTCTTGGTCAGTCCTTACCTTAATTTCACTTTCAGATACACAAAAAGTCTTTATTTCTCACTGATAGGTCTTTTTGAGTTTATTCTTGGACAGATCTTGGCTTTATTAAATTTTCAGATAGACAAAAGTCATTATTTGTATGTCTGAGTTTATTCTTGTGCAGATCTTGGTTTTATTCAATTTTCAGATGGAAGCAAGAGATAAAAGCTTCTTGATCATGATTATTTGTTAGTTTTCGTGTGGGTTAGTTTTCAGGTGTTTGCATTAATGGACTATTTCTTTGTACATGCAATGCCAGATGTAAATTTCCCTGTTTATGATCAATATTGACTTGTTGATGTTGGGTGTGTGTGTATAGGTAGTGTGTTTCTGTGCATCTGTGGTGACCTTTGATGATTAACCAATCCCTCGCCAGCTGAGAGTGTGCCATCATGAGTCATCTTCCCTGTGGGGTTGCAATGCTTTCATACTGGAAGACTGATGCTGTACATTGCCTTTAGCTTCAATAGATGGGTAGAAGTGGTGCAGGTTTGATTGCTGCTACATAATGATAATGATTTGTAGTATTTTTCCAGTAAATTGTGACTGAAAATATATAAAAAGTTCTCATATTCTTTTGCCATGTGTTGTAGGATATATTTGCAGTGAGAATTTACTGGAGAATGAAAAATCTGGTGCATTGCAAAGGGGTCACCGCAACAAGAGCCATAGTTTGGCAGGCACACTCCCACTAGATAATACAAACTAAAAGTCTATTATCACAAGAGATGAAATTTCTGATATTACATGTATGAGTAACAGCATTGGTCAAGTTAATATGCTGTGTTTTCAAAATTCGGAGGCTTCTTAATCCTGAAATAAGATTGCAGTCTTGACATAACATATTTATCTCTTGTGATAGTGCTGATGTATTATGTATATATATTCATAGAGAAATTATTGCTTAGTGCCCTTTTCAAGTACTAGTGATCTGATGTATAGTTATAGATTTTTAACCAAGATTTGATGCCTTTAATGATGCATATTAATCCTGTGTACATGTGTGCCTGCAGTTCTTACTCCAACAGTGTCTTTCCCCACAATCTCATGACACAAGCGTGACTAACACTGGTTCCATTTTTACCTCCTTGCTCCACCCACCAGCCCCCGCCCACTACCTCTACCTCTTACATGCCCAACGTAAGTAGTGCCAGGCCGCCCCCACTGCCCAAGGAGCCAAACATTACCCAGCGTACTAGATATGTCATAAACTGGTGCCTCACTAGGGTTTTTTATTTGTTAATTTATTTGCTTATTTTTTATTTATTTTTTTATTTATTTATTTATTTATTTATTTATTTATTTATTCATTTTATTTATTTATTTATTTTATTTTATTTATTTATTTTTTTTTTTTGCTTATTGTTTTCACACTCTTGTCTCTGGTTCCTTGCAGTCATCAGAATCATGGTAAAATGTGTGACATTTTTTTATTATTTGTTTTCTTTGTCCTCTTTTCTTATTTTTATTTGTTTGTCTCAGAACACTTTGGATTATCATTTTACCAAATTGTATTGCTCTTCATTTCCATATTGCTGTTTTCCTGTGTTGAAGTGTTGGTTTTGTTAACTTGCTGTAAGGGAACAGTGCCAACAGTAAAATTCTTTGAAACTCTTCTTGAAGGAATTCTGATTGTTTCAACAATATTTGAATAGGAAAATTACCTCATTCAGTTACCAGTTAGTTTGATTACTAATTTAGAACAAAGCAACAAAGAATCACCCATTACTTGGTAAATGTACACCTTTAAAAGTTTCTATTTGCATTGTATTTTCTTGATAGGACATTATTGTAAAGAGACAGGGTTTTGAAACAAATTGGTTACTTTCTTTCCCCATCACTCAGGACTCATAATCTTGATGTTTGAGGCTTGAAGGCACCCTGGGCTTCACCACAATGATGAAGGATGGAGGCTCTGTCGCTTGATCCTGTTTACTTTTGATACACAAAGTTTTATTTAACATTACAAAGGAGTTTGTTCACCCAAATTACTTGAATCACAACAAAGCATTTAATGTTTAGATAAGTGAAGTGGTACAGCTTCACATCTTGCCTCACTTCACCCCAGGCCAGAGCCTCCACAGCAGTGTACCAAACGGGAAAGGTTTCTGAGCTTCTTGCCTACAAAGCACAGTAGAAATACATACAATTATCATAGGCAAATGAAAATTTGTAGCAAATGCATTATGAGCAAGGTTGGATATTTTTCAGTTGATAAGACAGCCATTGCTTTCAGGTAAAATGATCAGACAATTTAACAAAGTATCAGAACTTAGGATTATTTAGTGTTTTGATGAAACTCCCTCATTATAAGACAGTGTAACTCAAACTGAAGTAACTGATAAGATCTTAAGATTTATTGCTTATTGTGTGCTATTGCTTCTCTAATCCTAATAATTGGTTATGGTGAAGTAATTAATGTATAGCCATGCTTTTGTTTTCCTCTGGGTTCATTGGGATAAGTCTTTCTGGTGGAAATCAAGTTCATTAATCCTCACATGAATCTGAATCCAAACCTTATTTGATTTGCACTTTGATCTCACATGTGCTGGCCTTCCCTAAACACTTGAGTGTCAGTTTGTGAGAACATTTCAATGTGCTTTCCTCTCTGTACTTCTTTCTTTACTGACTCCACCCTTAATCTTCTTGTCTTTTTCATCATTAACTTCAACTGCCACTCCTGTGCCTTGGATGTTGTGTCGCGGTGAGTTGCCTTGGTCTCGTGTGTCTTGCTTGTGGTGGAATGCTGTAGTGGTGCTAGTGTTATGTGGCACACCAGGGTGGCTGTGCTGCATGAATCTTGCCTCTCTCTGATGTATTGAATATGTCTCTTCCACTCCCTTTCTCTTGCTGCTGTAAAACTCTCACATACGTAACATTAGAAATATAAACACTTAACTATTTGTGACTGACTTCACCTTTACTGATGTATGAGAGGTAGGCAGTATTAATGAAATTGTATAATAACACATAACAGTATAAATAACAGATTTGTTGTAAGGGAAGTTGATCATGTCACGCAATAATCACATGTAAGAATTCTTATATAGTGTAGCATTGGTATACATCATTTGTGCAACACCTAATTCAAGGTGAAGGTGATTGCATGAATTAACCGAGCTGCTTGTGAGTAAGGTGCTAATTGATGCTTCACATGAGTATGAGCAACTTGTGTTCACCATCATTGCATCATCACAATCATCATTATCTTGTAGGCAAGGAAAGAATCAGCTGTGCATTTACTTTGAAAAGTACAAATTAAAGTATAGTGTGTCTACAGAATAGTGGTTGAATATATAGTTGAGAGGATATTAGATACACAGTCTGGCATTGCTTACTGATGCTAGCTGCACTAGATGCTGTAAGTAGCTGTCAGAACAAGCAAATAATGTCATAGATTTCAAAGCACTTGTATGTTTGTTTCTTCCTGCAGAAATAGGATGTTAAGATACAGTACATTTGTTAAGGATTGGCTAAGTAAGAATCAGCCTGCCTTCACATAATGCCATGCCATCATTAGGCTGCACTGTAATTAATGCAGTATAAGTGAAAGTGAGGCTGTAGTGTTGTGTAGTGTTGTGTAGTCAGTATCAGAGAAGTACTAAAGGAGGAAACATTGCTTGTATTGTAGTGAGTCTGAGGAGAAATATTGCAATTATGGACACATCAATATAGTATAGTGCTACTTGGATTTGAAACATTCACTAGTGGCCAATTAAGTGCATGTTATGTACCTATTATTATGTAAAAATTAGGGCCAGCCTTTATATAAGCATTCACATTTCAGGCACAAGTGAAAACAAAAGATTCATTGATGGTAGATGACCCAGATAGACTTGCAGAGAAGCAGCATATTGAAGCATGGCTAGGAAAGCAACACATTTTGCCTAAGAAAGTTTGTTATCTGATACTTACTGGCTTTATTTGATATATAACCTAAAATATTTTGTGGCTGAAATACTTAATAGTGTTACATCTCATTCACTTCATATCAGAATTGTGGATCATATTGATTGGATTGCATTTTTATGTAATAACGTGCAGTGCTCTTCATTAATAGTATGTACCTGGTTTGCTTTGAGGTTTGCGGTAAGGTTGCCACATGTCACTAAGGTTTGTGTATTTAAGCTTATTTCTAACATATCAGGACTTGCTTTGCTTTGCTTAGCTCATCATCATTCTGGGAGTAATGGATTATCTTCTGTCAATATCCCACTAATATTTATATCCTCGCTGTAACTGTTCTTGTATTACAGTGTATTTATTATTCACCTCTGCTATATTCCTTTTGTATATTTGTGCTACATATACAGAAACACCAAAACATGATATTCTTACATAACATACCTTACTGTAACACACATACACAAAGGAAAAATATAGAACAAAACATTGACTCAAACCATGTATACATTAGCTATAAACACACACACACACACACACACACACATTGACAATGATGTGGGGTTACCACAGGGCTGCTATCAGTGCCATCCGGGGCCGGAGGTGACGCGGGCTCCACTCGGTCGTCCTTGAGTGACGCCTCGGCCATCAGTGGGTCCTCCACACGCACCTACGTCAACGAGGCGTCCACACTCATCATCGAGACCAGCGAGAATGGAGTATTCAAGTTAGTTTGCTGATTGTGTTCTTGTTGAGCTTCATCATGTTTGATTTTATTGTATCTATTTTTCCTCTTTATTTATTTTAGGTTTATTAAAGTTATCATGTTCATTTTGTTCTGGCCATGCAGATTTTTTTTGTATCTACTCTGTGATTGATAGAAGATTTAGATTATAGGTTTCATCTGTCTCATTTAGATCATTACATTAATTATGCTCTCTAACTCATTTGTATCATAACCTCAAACTCACAATTACTCTTAGCATTTTGTCAGGGCAGCTGCATCTTTTATTATCACTGTATTGTATTCATCACAAACTGTAGATGTAAGATTTTCCTCCCAAGTAAATATCCATGATATTTTTTGTGTACATATTGTGGAATTATTTATGTATTTGATTGTACAATTCCATTTTTTTAACTGGTTGGACTTGCATCTCTTCTCTAGGCACTACCTCATCCCTTTATCACTGCAGCAGAAGAGCAAATGGAGGAAGAAAGGCTTGAAGCTCCACGTATTTGGGGAACACACCTTCATAGCCAAGCACATGTCCAGGTAACTCATTGTGTAAAGCCCCTGGGAATTGATGTTTCCACCTTAGACTATTCTGACTGAAACTGAAGTGTGAAAGAGGGCATAGCTTTCCCCAATCAGGTAACACAACCACTTATGAAACCTTGTACTGGGGACACTCTGCTTCCCGCAGCTCAACGCAGTGTGAGGTGTGCCAGAAGACCTTAGGGCGGAGATTCGGCAAGCAGGGTTACATATGCCGGGACTGTGGCTACAAGTGTCACAAGCCGTGCCACGTCAAGACAGAGATCACCTGCCCGAACTCCACTGTCAACAACATGGATCTGTGAGTACCTGGCAGATGCATTCCTTCACCCCTTCACCCCTTCACTCCTTGTGTTGCTTACTTCTGGCTTGGTGTTCATTATGCCTGTAGTCTGTTCTCACTAGTTGCAGGGTGAGCAGTGTTTGATTGAGAAGTACAATAGTAACAGGTTTCTTTACTTCTGGCTTGGTGTTTATTGTACCTGTAGTCTCTTCTTACTAAATGCAGGGTGGGAATTGATTTATAGAGGTGTACAACAATAATGAAGGTTTGTTGTTCAAATACCTAGTTTCAGGACTGATAGTTTAAATTTTTTGGTGCTGAAACACTGTATTTTTCACCTCCATTGGTTTCTTATTAATGATTAACTGGAATTAGTAACATTACCCTGTGCCACGATGGAATCTCCCACACCAAGCCTCAGGACTTTATTCTGAAACACTTTCATGCTGCACCTGCACTGCACTCCAAAGGCTCTACTTGAAGTTACACAAATTATTCAAAAGGACTAGTGGAAGTTGCATAGGTTTTTAAGGGCATTTTTTGGGTTCTGGTGACAGATTAACATGACTTGTAACTGGGGAACTGCAGCCTTTGAAAAGAGAGAGAGCAAAGCATTTCAGAATACAGACCTCATTGTGGTGGTGAGGTCAGTGCTGATGCCCTGCGAGGATTTTGATTCAGAAGTTGGGTAATGCCACTTCCCTCTTTATCAACTGATGGCCGGAATGTTTACTCATACTGCATTGCATTGTGCTCATGATGTAGTCATTTTTTGGAATATTCTCCAGTCTGATACCTTATGCAGTGTCTGTAGTGGGCTCACTTGATCACTATCTGATATGCACTGCTGGCAACACAGTGGTGCCATGGGGATGTGGTGTGCACTGGTAGAAAGCTGCACCACAAGTAAGTAACTGTTGTGTTGCACCAACAAGCATGAGACTCCAGCACCTCTTGAAAGTCATTAAAAGTCCTCTGCATCATATTCTTCTGATATTTTTTGTATTGTCTTTTGTTTGTCGTGAAATTAGATAGAATTTTGTCTTTTCATCTTTTATTATCTGTATGATATACTATTCCTTGATGAATTTTGTGTAGATGTAAACATTGGATAAGATCAATTTCAGTACTTGCATGATTAATGCTGTCAGATCACTTAGCTTGAACTCAGTCCAGGCAATGGTTTGAGAAGAGCCAGGCAAGGCCATCTGGCACAGTCATAAACCAAGGATATGATTTAGATTAGAGTAGAATAACTTGTAGAATGTGAGATACCACACTTGGTTTAAATCCAAGAAAATTCCAGCTTGAATTCTAGAGGCTATGTTTATAGATGAATGAGAAAGTATTTTAATTACACAAACTTTATGATGTATTATAAGTCACACAGGGAAGCAGATTCCAGACTGTTTTGTTATACACTGGGCAGAATCATGGGCCAGTTACATGTTGATGACTTGCACACATATTTTTCTTCTTGGCATGTAGTGTGCATGCATTTGTCAATGTGAATACATTGAATCATTATATTTGTGACTTAGAAATGTGTAGATACAGTGTCTTTTATTGAATTTTACCTTTAGAAATAACACTAGGCACTCTAACTTTTTTCCATAAACTGGGACATGTACAGACACACCCAGGCAGTGAGGGGTTGCAGGCACACTGTTTACTGTTTAGTGACTTGAGGAGTGAGTGTGTGTGTGTGTGTGTGTTGTAGCTTGACTAGTCTGTAGCACGTCACCTCAGCAGTACGACAACTAACGTGTGTTTTGGTTTCTTGTCTTTCTAACTGCATGCAGCGTGACTGTTGGAGACGAGAGCAGGGATGTCTTTGCCGGGAAGCGTCTTAGGTGTTCCCAGACCCTTACAGGCTCTTCTTACAAATCCCTTCCCACTATTGTTGAAAACTCAGTCACTGATGCTCCTAAATGTGATCCTTCTCTTAACCCAAAAAATGGAGCCCCTTCTCTGGACCCCAAACCAGAAGAAGGTGGCAGTAACACCAGTAATAACCAGACCAGTTATATGGCCAAGGTGCAACGTTCAGTTTCCTTTGGTCAGGAGAGAGTCAGGCCCATAATCACTATTCACAGTGAAAGGCTGGACTCTGCACTACTCCCCCCTCCATCACCGTCACATCCCCCTGCCTCCCCTGCAGTGATGGATATCCTCCTGCCTGTTCTTAAAGTGGAGAGTTGTGAGAATGATGCAATGCAGCAGAGATGAGGCTAAAAACTTTTATATTAAACTAGAAAAGTTTTGTTAGCCATGAAGTTAACCAATATACTTTTGTTGTTGTTACCTATGAATTATAGCTTTTCTTTTCTATTAGTTTAAATTTCTCTTGGCCATGAATAACCACAGAAATCCTTTCATCTCCTCCCTCTTTATCCTCAGACTGAGAATATCTTGAAAATATGATCAGCTTTACCGCTTACTGTCTCCTTTTACTCTCACACTGCCACTCCTTTCTCCTTTTTTGGCTCCTAGGTCTGCCCTTCCTTCATTTCCTCATCCCACTTTCATGGCTAAGCTGTAAAGTAGCAAAAAGGAATAAAATATATATTATTGTTCACTTTATAAATGTTTCTCAGGCCACAAGGTCTTCATGTTGTGTAGCTGAAATTAATGTTTTATATAATTTATATATGTTTTGCAGCACTTTTATATTCAGACATAACATTTGAGTGAAGCTTAAAGTAGGTGCAGTAAGTGAGCTATGATAGAGCTGTAGTAGAGAGTAAGATGTTCAGGATGTGTGGAGAATGACAAAAAAATAAAAAGTTGATATTTTGGGAGGTGACTAATCAGTGAAGAATAATGTAGTAAGTCACTCATTAATAGTACAAGAAAATAGCATGTATTACTATTATGCAAGTTTGCTGTGTGATAATAGAATAGTAACACACCTCACCAAAGTAGGTTTGTGTATAAGAATGTGCAAAAATCATACCGGGAATTTTACGTTGCATTGTGTTGATATGTTTTGACTCAGGCATAGAACATGGGAATGCTGTGAGTGACAGGTTAAGTGTTCTTGTGAGAGAGCTTAAAGGCTTCTGTGATTAAGGACTAATATCTGTAATGCTGATGGATTACTAGGGATAAACAAGGCTATATTTGATAATACTGCATCTGTGTCAAGTGCAATTATACATTCAGCAAAACCAAGGCAGTTTACTTACTACTGTTTGATATCTTTTCCTTTTTTTTTTTTTTTTTTTTTTTTTTTTTTATGCAGAAGAAACTTGTTCATCTCCTGAATTATGTATTTTAACTTGCGAGTAATTCGTGTGTGAGTATAGGCAGGGAATTCCTATACCACCACTGAAAATAAAGTTGACAGTTTCATGCAATGACTTTAGTTTTGGAGGTGACAAGTTACTTCTGTTTGGAAATGGTTTAATTTATATAGTAAAAGAAAGCCAAAAGATTCCCCAGCACAGGAAACCCTTGCTATACCTGACTGTGTGCCCATGTATCACCTAGTGCTCCCATCCATGTGGTGTCACTTTCATTACATAGATAATTAAATGTGGCTGCATGGAAGTCCTTGGTTAGATGGTTCTTTGTCTTTATGAGAAGAATGCATATGAGTGAAGGAATTGGAAACCTAACATTAGATAACTAAGATTATTCTGACACACATTGATGCTCATTTGTTTAAGAAATATTTTGTGCTTTTGTGTGAACGTTCGACTTTTTTATGATTTAGTATTTGTTTCCTTTCCCTTAAATCACAACCATTCCAAAGATTGCAGCCATTATCAATTTATATTTCTTTCAAAATCTGCACATTTTTTTTACAAATTGTATTTAAGACATTGGTTTGGTAATAAGACTTGCACTATTATTGCATTCATCATTCCTTCAAACACGATGGGATAGCAAGGGTTTACTTTCCAGATGAATGGATGAGACATTTGGCTACTCCTATTATTAGAATGCTCAAGTGGATATGCTAAACATACTTCCAAAAGACTGAATCCATTTGTTGCCTCACATTAGTGCTCAAAATAATTGCTTGTGTGATATGAAGCTATGGTGCCTTAACAGTGAATCAAAGCAGTATATTGCCTTATCTCTTTAGTTACTCCTTGCCAACATTGCTGTACCGTCACAGACTGACTACATTTCCCTCCATATGGTAATGATAGAGGCCATTATGTAGTGTTAAGCTGCCTGGATATCTAAGTGAAAGCTATACATAAAGTCACTGCAGAGTTTCCTAGTTCCCATGCCTGAGTAACCATTAGGATAGCTGCCTGAGTGAGTGTTGAGTGAAGCCGCTGGAACATTAGGTCCTTAAGTTATAAGTCATTTCATGATGATATTTCTCCCCCACTGAATGCCACACTCTGAGGACCTTTGAGGTAACTAATTACTCACAACCAAATTCCTTGACTTGTCTTTGATTAATAATGCATTGGTTAGTTTTAAGATGCTTTGTTTAGGTAATGTCACATACTTATCTTTCTTGATTCACAGTCCATTACTGACCTTAAGCAATCCTGTTTAAACTCATATTTAGAGTTTATTCTCATTAAGAAAGCTCTTTAAGTCTAGCTTGTACAAATTAAAGAAAATAATATATAGTTTTGAAGGAGTTTATGTTACTTATGTGCAAAGTAAATTACAATTAGCATGCAGTTAAAACTCCTCTTCCTCCTCCTGAAAACATACTCAATTTTTATCCCTTCCTAATAAAAAGATAGTGTACCACCCCAAGCATTTATCTCTGCACCACTAACAGTAGTGTCAACCCCTCCAGGGAGTATGTGCGGGACCCCAAGGAGGAGCGGCGGGCATGGCTGAAGAAGACCAAGACCGCATGAGGACAATAACTCCCCATCCGAGTAGATTTCTCAGCCGTGCCGTCGGGTTAGGTTTACGTTTTGTTGTGTTTTAAAGTCTTGTGGCTGTGTGTGTGACTGATTGGTGCAGGATGAGTGTTCTGCTGCTCTCTCTGCACCAATGTCCATGTGTATGTTTACTCTGAGGTGTGGTTTGGCTGTGTACAACTGTAATGCGATGATTAGGATGTGCATTCATGTTGCACGTAAGTGAAAACATCCTTCCCTGGCTCTCACTTCCAGTACTTGTTCATGAAATTCTGTCATTATCATCATCGTCATCAAAATCATCATGTATTGTCATTTTTAAAAGTCAGCACAGCAAGATGATGTCCACAGCTCAGCAGTAAATAACAGTGAAATTTAGTGATCATCTAATGTCTCCAAGATTACTCTCCTCCCTCTCTCTCTCTGTCTCTCTCTCTCTGTCTCTCTCTCTCTCTCTCTCTCTCTCTCTCTCTCTCTCTCTCTCTCTCTCTCTCTCTCTCTCTCTCTCTCTCTCTCTCTCTCTCTAATCCATTCATGTCTCTTAAAAGTTTTAAGCATTGGTATAGGAAAATATTGCAACATACTGCTCTCACATGTGCACAAGCCGGTGTTAGCAAGATAGGTTATTCCGGAATATCTTTCCTTGATCTAAGCTTGAGCAATATTCAAAATAATGGAACATGGTCAATAACAAACTTGTAATATATGTGTGTGTGTGTGTGTGTGTGTGTGTGTGTGTGTGTGTGTGTGTGTGTGTGTGTGTGTGTGGTGCACATGAGATGAAGCTTGCAAGCTGCAACACATGACAAAAACATTTCACCTTAATATCCAAAACAATACATTATGGATCAGGGATTCCATTAGCTTCTATGCAAGCCATTTGCATATTAATTCTAAGGTTTATCTTTAAAACCTTGTGGTCATCTTTAGTGAATCACCAGCCAGTAATACATTGAGTCAAGTTCAGGACACATTATTGTTACACTTGTAATGGTACATTGCTGGACCTTTGAAGCATTAGTATATCATGTAGACAATATAATTTACACAAAAGAATCACATTTTCCCTAAAATTTAGAAAATGGGTATGTTGACAACAAAATTCAGCAAAAGCAAAACCACCCATAGCATTTTGAGTGGTGCATAATTGGTAGCTTTTGATATCTCCAAAGAACTAGTACATTGTTGTGGCAGTCACTAGATGCACCTTTAACAAGTGACAAAATTAAATCCAGCCTTGAGGCCTGTCCACTGTAGGACCACAAATCCCCAGCAGGTGTCACGCAGCATTGGATCCATTACATTTCCACAGTGTCCTCTTAGAGACACATTTTCTGCTCCCCCACACTCTCACACAGTGAAGAGTCTCGGCAAGTTATCTGTGACTTATACATTGCTGTATTTACAGTGAGTATTTAGAGTATCAATGTTGCATGTGTCTCGTGCAGCATTTTCAGAAGTTATTAATAGTGTCACAAATCCAGCCATGTGTTTTCCATTTTTTGGTATAATTTTGGTATAGGCAGTGTAACTCACATTACAGGATGTGGCAGGAGAGCTTGTAATGCTTGAAAATACAGACCTGAGAGTGAGGGTGGGAGGCAGCCGGGTCGCTTCAAGGGGAGAGGGGCGAGAACAGTGACAAAATTTCTAAGCTGCTGAAATATCTTTGAACTGCCATGAGGAAAACAATTAATTTTTTATAGGGATGAACTTAAGAGCAGATTCTTGTGTATAACATTAGCAATCCTGGAATGTTAAGAAATGGCTAGCGTGTTGTAAGGGTGTGTTTAACTCTCTTTGAAGTTAACTTTGTCATGAAAATTGCTCTAGCTAAGCTTGTAGGTCAGGTGAAGGTAATAATATCTTGCATCCATACTAGCATTAATGGAGAGTCTTCTTAACTACACATGTTTCCTAAGAGCTGTGAATGAATAGTTTACACATTAGATATAAAAATTCAGTGGAATGCAATAATATTTATGATGTAATATTTTATTTTATGGAATGATAGATGCTTAAGGCAAATGTGAAAGGAGCCTTCCAGTACTTTACATAAGAGATTTAGAGATATTATAACGCAGAGCTTGTGGTGTGAAGACTTGGTCAGCGCTTGTGATTGTTGCTGCTGCTGCCGCTGCTGCCACTGCTGACGAGTGATACAGGGTTGTAAGAAATGCAAGTTTGTGTGTGTGTGTGTGTGTGTGTTTATTTGTTTGTGTGTATGTGTAGCACATACCATAGTAGTAGTAAAACTTCAGTCTTTATAGGGTTGAAACCTCATCACAGATTCTGTACTTACTTTACCATTATACTGTTAATTGGTTGTTTGCCTTACAGAAGCAACATTCACCATATTTTCTGGAAGTCATTACATTTTAGATCTCGCCCATACTCACTCAACCAATTAGCAGATGGTCCTGCAGAGACATGCAAACATTGATGTAGGCTGTAAGTAAATGTTCATGTATCAAGCAATGTATGCAACACTTTTATCATTGTCTTGCCCCAGTACTGTACCTTTCCCCAGCACATCCATAAAGTACTATCACACGAGCCTCTTCATCAGCACTGTGTCCTGTGAATTGTTACAGGTAACTTGGGTGTGGCAGGGAAAGGTATAATTGTAGCTAACCACTATTCCCTTGAAGTAAACATTGGCATGTTATTGTCACTCAGCTTCACTCACTGCCCCAAAAGTTGTGGTATTTACAGCGGGTATCAGGGTGACTTACCCTCAAGAGGGGCAGCCGAGGCAAGTTACCTGGACATTTTCAGAGACTCACTGCTGTCTCAGATATGATAGTGCTTTTATAATGCTCTGTGTGTCCTGTCAGGGGGAAAAACCAACATAATTACTATATGGTGTAACCTAGAACATGTGGCAAAAAAATTTGGAATGTGCATAAATGCAGTTATTTTCTTTTTGTTAATTGGCAAGACATGGAAAGGTTTTTAATTTTATTATTGGTCCTGCATGTGTGTGCATATGTGTAAATTTGCAAAATCTGCTATTGGCAGTTCACATGGATCAGCAAGAATGCTCTTCAAGCAGCTAGCACTGTCAGCATAATAGTGACACAGCTCACCAAGAAAACATTGCATAATACGTGCCATATGCTTCCATGCGTTACACGTGAATATAGGAGGCCTTAATAGCTTGTACTAGATGGAACTCTTCTCAAGCATTTCATCGCCAGTCCAATGGGCCACATAATAATCTTGACGAGGGGTGACATGAGGAGCGTGTTGGGCGTGGCTTCAGATGGCCAACACACTCCTCCTTCATTTCTTAGTTCTGTCATCATAAGCTTGCTGGACAAATGCATAATGTATATACATATTATTTCTCTGTTGATTTTATATGTAAATTATTGTTATACTCTGATGTTTGTCTACGTAAATTTAATATATTTTTATTTGCTTCAACAGATGTCATTGCTCTATACATAACTTTGCTGACATTTAATGCTTACTATGTTTAGCGGCAAAGAAGTTCCGTTGTACTGTGTGTCTTTACCTCCAAGATTAACTAAAGCCAAACTAGCATAAAGGTACAGTGTGTGTGCTGCAAACAGGGCATGGCAGATTCATTGAGAGGATTTCACAGTCGCTCTTTAGGATACAAACAACACATTCAAGCAAGTTTTCAGTAATACAAAAAGTGGCTTTATATTGATCACCAAACCCATTGAAAAATCCATGATAAAACTTCCAATCCACCTCCTTCTATCCATAGAAAGTCCTGCATCTCAATCCTCTGTCCTATTTACCTATGATGAAGCTTTCCATTCTGTCAAGCCAATGCAAAGGATGTCTTCCTGTAACACCCACATGCCAGCGACTGTGAAATGTGGGATTGGTCTAAGATAAGAGGGACTATGAGGCACTAGGAAGAAGCAATACTTTTCTTTTAGTTTGTGCCTTGTTGCATGAAGAACTAAGATGGAAGTAGAGGAAAGTGTTGGCTCATTATGGAATAGGAAAATTATAGGTAGAAAAGAGACGAGCTAACTTGCTGTTTTGTTTAGTTCAGTGCAGTAATGTTCGTGTTTGTTTGATGTCAGTGCTGGAGAGCTGAATCAGATAATTTAACTTTTCATTGAAGCTTTTTTGCCCTAATGAACTTGATTTATTGAAGCTTGTAAGGATAAGATGATTGCAAGCTAACAAAAGTTAGTTCTCTCTTCTCCATTCTTTCTAGGTTCCAGTGTAGCAAACCACTCGCTCCTCTACTTCCACCACTCAGCCATGACCAGCATAATAAATACTGAGTTTCATTTGTTCCTCACAGTCTCTCATGAGTTGTTTTATTCCATGAAAACTACTATGCAAGTTCAATGTCAAAATAGCATTCTGTTCCTCGTTGCCATATGTATAAAGTGGTGATTTTTTTTTTTTTTTTTTTTTTACCTCGCAAGGAGAGGAAAGGCAGTCCATATGTGTGTTTTCTTGTGTTGCCATCACAAAGGCTGGATTTCTGTAAGCTTGACAGACTATTTTAGTGATCACTTTGATCAAGATGCAGAATCTGAAATATGTATTGTCAAGAATGTGTAGTGTTTTTCGGGATTTTTTAGGTCTATCTTTTTTTGGTCTATAAAGATAGATTATGTGGATTCAAGGTTTAAAGTCTACTTGTGATTTTTTCTTATATAGGTATATATTGTTTTTAATGTGATGGACAACAGGTCATACAACTGCAATAATAGAGGTATGTTTTAATGATAAACACTTATTTTACTGTAGCTTTCCTCTCTCATATCAAGTCCATTTCTAGCATCAAAATAATATGTTCCGAGGTTAAAAATTTGTTGTGCTGTTTGAAAATTACAAGATTACACTGCGTAATGTCATTTTTTTCAACTTAACAATCACACCAGTCAGCCCGAACCTCTGCCAACCACACTTGAAGCAGCTTAATATTGTTAATAGACAAAGGAAGTCATTAGAAGAAATATGCTAACTGTTTATTTCTCAATATTTTTTTTACTTGTCTGTCTCAGAAATGTTCAATTAAATATTTCTTAAACATAAAAGAAGTGTCATTTTGTCATCTATAGTCAGACCATTTAGTTTGAGGAATTAAGTTACATTATTTTTTATTTTATAAGAATTGCAGACCAGTGGTTATGTCAAGTCAGACAAGAAAACATCTTATAAAGGAGGTACGTACGTGTTTACTTGTTTGTCACAGAACATGAGGTGAACAGAGGATGCCCAGCAAGCAAGAACACTAGCACAGATCTAGTGGATCTTTGTTTCAACAGGGCAAGAGCAGGTGCACTGTTGGTCATTCAATTTGTCAACAAAAATACTTATATTTCTATAGTAACACTCCAGTTTTTACTAGCCATTACCAATTCCCTAAATATATTGTGCATAACTTGGCATATTTCATTTGACAGTGGAAATTGTTCATTCTGTATTGTGTAGTCTGCTTCCATCTATGCCGTGTAATATTTGATCATGGTTTCCTTCAGTGCTTAACATTAGATTGGTGTATAATTCATGCATAAGATGTAAGATTTCCAGAAGCTTTCATTTGTAGTATCCCGTGAAGTTGGCTCATTTTCTTTATAATTGTTTTTGGTAATGTACTACATATTCACATAGACAAACTAATGTTTGACCATCCACAAAATTTCTCTTTTCTTTAGCCCTACAAAGTTGTATTTTCAGGCAATAATCACTACCTCCCAGGTGTTGCTTGTACTTTGTCATTCAAGTGAGCCTGTGTGATTCTTGGTCCTGTGGGGCTGTGTTTACACCCATGTAAGTTGATTCATTTTATTCTCAAGGAATTATTTGACATGTCATTTCGAGTTAGCATCATTCTCACTGGCTGGGTCATTTCGAGTTAGCAGTATTCTTGCTGGTTGAGTCAAATTGTAAGAAACAACAGGCATCAATAGACAGTAGTGTGCAAATGGCCTCAGATGATTATGGACATAGAATGAAATATCAGTGTTGCTGTGGCTGAGGCAGCGTAGTCATAAGCGTCAAGCAAGAGTACGAGTGTATTAATTGAATAGGGTATTAGACCTGAATTGGTAGTTTCGGGCAATTATTCCTTTATTTGGTAAGCAACAGATTTTTTCTTTAAAATGAACACACAACAATTCACGTCTCCTAGTACTGAATTCATGCACTCATACTTGCATTTGACTTCAACGACTACACCACCTCACCTACAGCAACACTTATTTCTGTTTGTCCATAGTCATTGGAGGTAGCCTACACACTACTACCTGATGATTCTGACAATTCCACTCAGCCACTGGGAACAGTGCTATAGTCTAAAGTGACTCCCTATGAATTGAATTAAATTAAATTAAATTGACTTGCTTGATGTAAACATGACCCAAAGGTTGCTCCACACTAGTATATCATTGGTCCCACTCACTCCCATGTTGCAATCCCCACAGTGTGAATGTCATTCTCACTACTAATGCATGTACAAATTAAACAAGTCTCATGCACCCATATTTATTTTATTTATAAAGTTGATAAATCTGCTTCCTTCACAATATCTTCAGCATCATCATCAATGTTATCATCAGAATCAAAGGCAGCCATCATTTCATCATCAACCACATCTTCATCTCCATCTTCCTCATCTCCTTCCTCTACCTCATCATCATCCTCCTCATCCTCCTCTTCTTCTTTCTGATCTTTGTATTTCTTCCTTTCACTTTTGGACATGAACCTGAGAATGAAAAGGTTTAATTAAATGTCTCCCTCCCAAATACAGGATGTCCCTTGAGTTAAAGCACATACTTTGGGACTTGAACTATTTCAAGTTGAAAATCCTCTATACACATATGCTGTATTTTGCAAGAAATTAAGGAAGTTTGTGTAGTGGGTTCTGCTCCCTCTTGGTGGGCCTCCGCCACACTCCCTCCCACCTCCCTAGTGTGCTATGTATTCAAATATTGCCTCATGACATTAAGATATCATTGTTTTGTGTAATGTACACAGTCAGAACCTTATGAGAAACAGTTATTAGCAAATGACTATTCATATTTTTTGTCAGTGAAGAAAATGTACAGGATTAAGTTATTTGCTAACCGTTTCCCATAAACCTCTGACTGCGTACATTACACAAAATGCCACAAGGCAATATTCAAGTACATAATGAGCTGGGGAAGTGGGATGAGGGTTTTGGAGGCTCACCAACAGTGAGCAAAATCCCCTACACAAAACTTCTACTTTAATTTCTCGCAAAAAACAGCATATGTGTGTATAGAGGACTTTTTACTTAGAATTACTAGAAAGTATGTACCTTAACTCATGGGACATCCTGTATGTACGAAAAGCAGAACTCTTTAGAAGTACAGTTGCTCCGAGGTGGGTTGACTCCTATAGAAAGCCACACACCACATCTCCCCCTATCCTGGCAGAACACCTGATTGGTGTATTTAAAGTTCTTGTCACTTTTTAAAATATTTTAACAGGATGTCCCGTAACTTCTGTTAATTCTAGGTTGAAAATACTCTACATGCGTGCACTGTGCCTCGTTTTATTTTGTGAGAAATTAACATTAAAGTTTTGCATAGTGGGTTTTCCTCCTCATGTGTGGGCCTCCACCACCCCCAACACTCCCTCCTCGCCAGCTTGCCATGTACTCCAGTGGAGCTACATGGCATTAAGTGATAACTAGAGTGCATAAAAGTGGCACTTAACCACTGAATTTGGGAGGTATGTCTGTACATTTTCTAATTTGATGACAAAAATGAAATTTGTAATTTGCTAACGGTTTCTATTAGGTTTTGACTATGTTACACACAATAATGATCACTTGATGCCACACAACACCACTTCAGTATGTAGCAAACCAGGAGAAGGGAGCAGTGTGGCAGAGGCCAACCCGAGGGAACAAAACCCAAACCTTATGTTGATTCATCACAAAGTAAAACAAAACAGTTTATGTGTATAGAGTATTTTTGACTTTAAACAGTGATTCTCAACACTTTTGTTTCCATTACTCCATGAATCCTTAACAAATTCAGTGGCTTCCTTCAATTGTCTCCCAAGTCCTATCCCAACATTGCACAATTACAATTTTACACATTTTATAATATTCAAGTAGTTATATGTAACATCTTGTAACAACTTTTATTAATCAATCAATTAATATTTATTATTCTGCAAGGACAGTCATATGCAACTTTTTATTTAAAAAGTTAATAAGAAATATATAATTTGTAACAGTTTGCCATGGCCCCAGGTTGAGAACCACTGACTTAGAAAATCTAAGTAATTCTGAGAAGCATGCAACAACCTAAGTAATTCTGAGAAGCATGCAACAACCAACCTTATTTCATCGTCGTCATCCTCGTCCTCATCATCGTCATCAGCAAACAGTTCCTTAAACTCGTCCTTATCCTTAGCCTTCTGTTTCTCCAGGAGTTCTCGCTTCTTGACCACCGGCAGGTTGTAGTCGTCCATCTGGACTCTGTTGGAGATACGCCTCATGTGCTCCTTCTCCCTCAGCTTGCGCCAGCTGGCATGGAATGATGACATCGGTGTTCCACCCTGCTTCACTGCAATCTGTGTGGAATGTACAATTCAATACAGATTTTTCCATAGCCTGTCTCCTGTTTAGCCCAAATGTCCTCACCACACTACAAGATTACTTCTTTTCCCTATATCTCCTTTTGTCCAATACTTTGTCTGTGACAAAGTATTGCACAAAATTTTGCACAGTAATTTTGTAGTGTGGAAAGGCACCAGCTGACCAAGCCATGGACTCTTCAGTGACATTACAGGAGCCACTCTCCACTTGGTACAAGATTACAAATACAAGTAATACCTTAAGTCTCCAGCTGTGACTGACCAGTAACATCTCTTTCCCTGATACAAGATTTACTTCTTTAACCTAATCAGAGAGAGACTTCACCCACTACTCACAGCACGCTCAATACCAAAGACTATTTGACGTGTAACTTTCCCAACTAAAAAAACATGGCAAGTGTTTTTTATTATATAGCAAACTGATAAAGTACAGGACAATCTCATACCTTGCAAACAAATAAAGGATTTTAGAAGGAATGAAAAGTAAACCATGGATCAATCAGCAAACAAGAATTCTGCAAATGAGTTTTTCCATGTTTACACAGTTGTATGGACAGTTGAGTAGTCAACCTCAGGTCAACCCAGGAATACTTCACCTACAAGTCTTCCTCAGAAAGTATTCCTGGGTCAACCTGAAATTTTTGTCTACCCATCTTCACTACTTTCCCATGTTTGTGAACATGTCACTACTAGATGGAAAATTAATAATCCAAAGCCTGTGATGAATACTACACAGTGTAGGTATGGTGGGAAGAGACAAGTTGAAGGAAGAATACTCACCTCCCAGTCTTTCAAAGACTTTGTGTCTCCAATGGCAAAGGTGACATCTTTTCTCTTGGATTCAATAAACTCTTGATTTTCTTTTATTTTTTCCAACAAGTGTTTCATTTTCTTATTGTAGTTGGGAACCTTGCACTTTTTCATGAATGCCTTCAGCTGAAAGGAAAACAATGTATATTAATTACTATAAAATGGGTAAGGATAAGAAGAATCTAATCTATCAATATAACTGACTTGCTCATTGAAGAGAAATGGCCAAGACAAAGCATTCAGTAATTTATCCACTAACAAGAAATCCCTCATTCTAAGCCTCAAATCCATACCACAGGAACACTGCTCAATGTCTACGTTAACTATTCTGCCTGACACCAGTGAAAATCTAATTTAAGAGCCTTAAAATAAATGCCATTTCGTACACATCATTGGTCTGAGGACTAACAAACATGTAAAATAAGTTATACCAAAAATTATAAGTAAAAAAGCAGTTACACATAATTTAACTAGATAGAATAAAAATTTGTAGCCCTGACCTGCAAAACAAGTGGAACCACCAGCTCAGGGAAGCCAATGGAGGCGGCCTCAACACTGAGGTAGTTGATGATGCCGTTGTACACTTGGTCCACCACGCCGTCCTTGAAGCCAGACTCGGACATCTCAGAGCGGGAGAGACGCAACATGCACAGCCAGTCAAAGGGTCTGATGGACGCCTTCTTGTGCTTCTTACCGAGGGGAGCTTTGTTGAGAATCTGTAATTGAAAAAGTTTGTTAATCAATACCTATACATCTTTATTTGATCGTCTCACTCCTTATAAGAATAGCCACAGGAGATATATTACTGTTTATACTTCTTTACACATGATTCTTGCTTCCTGTACTCTATCCATTTCTAGTATTTCCACCCCATCTTTATTTAGGTGTGGGATTTGAAAATGATAAAAGGGAATGGATAAAAACTTGAGTCAAGCAAGACATACCAGTAACACAAGTAGTTAAGAAAAATTGTCCTTAATTATTGACTTAAGTACTGATCCAAAATAATAAAGGCAAATATATCAGCACACATACCTCCAACAGGAAGGGCAGGACTGGTATGAAGGTGCTGGTGTGTCGGGAAAGTTCTGTCAGAATGTCACACACATGGAACACCAGCGGGTAGAAGGAAGGAGTGGGCTGGAGCTTCATTGTTCCAATGGCAATCTGAGGACAAATGAGACTGTCATCAACTGTGCAACCTTCCAGGGAAAAAATACATACATTACTGATGCTGTCTTCCCCCACAATGATATGTAGCCAAGAACAGGCACACAACTTTCACATTCACACCACTCTTAATACCTTGGCAGACAATGGTATTAACAAAACACAATTCAATCTCAAGTTTGTAATGAAGACAGCATGAAGCACACACAAAATGCTGCATCATGAGATAAGATTGCACAGTTTTTAGTTCCTTACCTGAGTGAGTGGGTAAATGACAGGCTGCAGGGCTGGACTAGGGTGAGTCTTGGACAGGAGTTCAGCCCACAAGTGGATACAGTGAATATACTGCCAATTGTACACCAGCTGAATCCGCTCCTGTTTGAAAGCAACACCATCAATAACACTTCTAACACTGTCTTGATCATCTCATGCACAGTCTACATAATGTTGATGCAAGGATCCTAGGAACAGTGAAGGGATAGGAGGCATCAAAGAAGACAAGAGACCAGGTTTGGATGGTAGAGGATGTTATGAGGAACAATGGACAAAGTAATGAGACATGAACACTGGAGATCGAGTACAAAAAAAGAAGGAAAGGAAGAGACAAGACAAGATGGAAAGATAGGGGCTCATCTCACACAGTATAAAGCTGACAAGGAGTCTCTTAGCAATGATGTTACTGAAAAAAACATCTTTTAAGTGGCCATCAAACAATCTTACCTTCTTCTTGACCATGATGGCATTCCTGAGGTGAAAAGCCATCTGACGGATATACACAAAGGCATGTTTGTACGCCAGCACTTGGTCCAGGGCATACAGCTCCACCAAGGACAGCCTCATGAAGTCAATCAGGCCCCAGGTAGATGGTGACGTGAATCTCGAATTTTGAACGTAGGTCAAATATAACCGCTGAAATTAAAGCAAGTTTTAGGAAACATTCAACTGTAATTTAAGTATTGTATTTCACTGAATCTTTTTATACAAGAAATCATTGAATATTTCACTAATGGTTCAAATGGAATAATGATACAAGGCACACACAGTAACCTCACAGTAGCAGTGTCACAAGAAAGCCATCGCTCCTGTCAGTTACCTTTAGCACCCACTCCAGGGGCTTTGGGGGAAGGTTCTGTGCTAATCTGAAGATGGCAACAAATGCCACCACCCTGACCCTCTTCTCACTAGTGGCCCACAGCGTGATAAGTCTCTTGAGCAGCATCTTGCACACAGCCGGGTGCTTGGCGTAGTACCCCAGGAGAGGCAGCACCCCTCGGTTCAGGACCACCTCTGCCACACTGGCTTCTGCCATGCACTCTGTCAACTAATACTGACAATTAGTAATTCACCTCCATAAAATTAACAGCATTTAATTACTAAAACTATCTATAACTCAAGCAATTTCCCTACAAATTTTTGATTTCTTCTTTCCAAATCAAAACGACACATGTACACATTAATAAGTCAGAAATCCCACCTCAATCACCGAGTAGTTCACAATCAGCAAGCATAGCTCCAAAAAATACCCCTGAAATTCTTACTGTGACAAGATTCCGGAGATACGGCTTAAAGAAGTTCCTCATCTTGGTCCATCTTCTGCTCTTGGTGGGATCATCCTTGGGTGTCTTTAGCTTGAGAATGCCGGCCAAAGCTGACGGCACACTCCGCAGGCACAACCGGATTATAGAATTGAAAACTGGGAAAGAACAAGACAAAATTAAAAACCCTGATAAAAAACAATAGATAATGAACTACAGCACTATACAGGGAGCAGCCCAAACAAAGCACACACACACACACACACAAACACACCTCACTCTTACCCCTGTTGCTCTAGGGGAAAGTATTAATCTTACGGACCACAGTACAATACCACAGAAACTCAGGCACAGCACAATACACAGATCATAAAAACAACTAACACCAACACTAATTACAAATACCTCCACTTATTACACACTAAACATATGACAGCATCTTATTCATCCACCAGTTATGCACCAGCAGTGTGGCATGACTTACTTTGGGGACCTTCCACTTTGTATTTGCTGGTGGCTTCTCCTTCCTCATTGTCCTTGCTTCCCAGACTCTCAATGGCTGCCAAAAAGGCCTGAGACACATCCAAGAAGGCATTGAGAGGCCTAAAACACAAATAAATTTAAAAAATTGACTTTAAAATTATTGAAAATAATGTTTGTCTCCAAAACCTTAAGACACATTTATTGATCACGACTTTTATTTGTAAATCATGTATCTTCATTTCTCCACTCCACTCTATGAATAATGACCTTAGGAGTTATTCTTTTTACATGTTAGAGAATCAAGGAAGGCAGGAAAGAGACAAAATAAGACTAAAGACTAATGGTAAACATAGTCAAGAAGGCTGATGATGTATAAAGAGCATGAATTTGTTAGCAGCGCCCAACAGAGCTAAGAGTGTGACTGATGAATCTGTTAACATAATAAAATATGACAAGAGGTAAAATACAATTATAAAAGCAATCAAGCTTTGATAAAAAAATATTAATTAAATCCTATCTTGTTGTATGTCGTTACTAAAGAAAGACTGTTACTTACTTGGGGCCTTGTAATTCCTGCTCCCATTTGTTGATCATTGAAGCTGTGACAATGTTGGAGCCTCTCTTCTGAAGCTCCTCATCCTCTACATCACTCTCGTCACTGCCAACCTGAGAAAGCAAAGGAAAAATATATCCGTAAAGGTAAAGCTATTTCAATTACACAAATATCAACCATGTATTGGGTTTGTAAGCTCTCAAAAAATTAAATGGAAGGGTTTAATGAGGATTTTCTTCCTATATACTCACACACAAATAATACATAAAATACTAAATCTGGACTGAGTCTGTAGTATTCACTCATTGCCATCATCATTAAATATAGATTTTCCTTTTTCCTACCAAAATTATATAGACAATTTCTTAACTCAGAAATAATCTGACAACCCATACTCAAGAATCTGAACACTGTATTTTGCCCGGTTTGTCTAAAAGCCTCACACATACACCTAACTCCTCAAAGTGCTCATACAGAAAAAGAGAATATGTGAATTTTTTCATTGCCAAAAGAGTTAAAGAACAAACCTCCAGCTTAGAAGGTGGCTGAAATATTGCTCCACCTCTTTCTTTGTCCTCTTCCTTTTCCTCTTCCTCCTCCTCACTGTCCTCTTCTCCTGAACTGTTCAAGTCCATCACATCGGTCGACTCCATCATTGTGGCATAAAATTCAGGATCGTTCTTCTTCAGTTTCTCCAGGTATTGTTTGCGACTCATCTTGCCGACCCCAGCCAAGTCTTCATCCTCTTCAAAGTCCAGGTCGTCATTATCTGTCAACATGTGGTGGTTTTGTAGTCCTGTGTTATGACCAGCTTTTATAATGGACGGGAAAATTCTATATGTACAGCAGCAAAAGTTATTAAACAAAAAGGCCTACTTAGATGCCAGTCTCCGAGCAGCTCTGAGAGAGTTAAACAAAAAGAATGGGATAAATGTCTAGCAACTTTCCTCTTAAATGGGTTCAGGTCATAGGAAGATGGAAATACAAAGGCAAGTATGGAATTCTGAAGCTTTTAAAAAGAGAAAAAAGGAAAAAAAATACAAAAAATACAATTACAACTGGACTGGTTATTAGAAAGATGAACTGAACAATTATCTGGCTGAGATAATCACAATCACAGGTTATTAAGTCACCACTCATTGGCAAAGTAATTGGTCTAATGCCAAAAGCATTTCAGTGTTTTAAACTGTGCTTTACAGAGACAAACAACCACAATAGGTACCTTCATCCATCTTTTTCTTTTTCACCTTGCTTTGCTTTCTTTTCGTAGTTGTTTGTGGGTTTTCCTCATCCTGAAATTCATGATGATGCATTTAAAAATATAATACACAAAACTAGTCCCAAACATAATATACTAAATACCTCAAGAATATAATATCTTGTAATACTTATAACCACACAATCTACACTTCATTTAAATTTTGCAGTCATTTGGGGTGACTTACAGAATCCTCCTCGCCATCATTAATCATGGAGAACATGTCGTCCATGCTGGTCTTGGCTGTCATCTTCTCTCTCTTCCTCTTCATCCCTGCTGCCTTCACACCACCTTTGCTTTTAGGCTTCATAATGCTGTGTGATCTAGAAGTGACACAGAAAGTAATGAGCAATATACTTAGTAGAGTGGAGACTCAATACTCAAATGTCCAAATAGTCGAACTCTTCAAAACTCAAACGCAAATGTTCGATTTAATACTCGAAAAAATACCCGAGAGACAAATGTCCACCCTCCACCAATTGTACTGCCACGGTCGTCAGAATACATTCTTGTACATTCTGTCTGTAGTTTTTCATTTATAAATTTACATTAAAACCAAAGACTTATTTATTAGTGGTGAAAATATCTGGCAATCAAACAGCTGCACATTTGGTCGTATACAAAGCTCTGTCCTCTCCCTTCTCGCAACTGTCACTGTCGCATTCTGTTACCATATTACCGGTAATACCGTTAATACAATATACTGGATGCCAGTGCGCATCCCTAGTCCAACCGCAGTCTTGAGAAAAACATTCTTTTAGAAACTTACAATGACACCAAAGAGGCATATAAATGGTGAAAATAAGGAATCTGGTGAGAGTGTAAGTGTTAGTGAGCTACAGCCCGCTACAAGTGTATTCACAGGAATCACACCAAGAGACAAGTTAGACATTTTCATAGATAGTTATTCATCCTCTATCTCCCTCCTCCCCTCTTCTACAATCCTTCAATTACAGTATCTACAAATCAAAATTATAAAAAAAAATACATTGAAATTTTTATAAAATTGAGGTTTTGCTACGATTAGAACGAATTACCTGATTAATAGGTATCAATAGCCAAACTTTTTAATACTCAAACAACCATTTGGAATTAATTCAGTTCGAGTATTGAGTCTCCACTGTAAAATTGTATCATGCAGATATCTTTTTTAATTATTTCTGATTGGTAGGTGAGAATCCTGAATGTTTATGGAGAGTCCTGAGGGAAAGACACTGGGCACTGTCCAAATAAAGTTGTCCCTCCACTCTCCTAGTTTCCCAGCTCCCACTTCAGAGCTCTTTCACTCAGCTGAAATGAAGTGGGAATGAAACTATGATAACCAAAACTAACCAAACCCTAACTCAAACCTAACCTAGTTCAGGAAACATACAATGCTGCTATGTCTTCCTCAAAACTATTCTGCCCAATAGCGTGGTTAAGTTAAAGTTAACATTAGTTTAGTTATATTTCCATTCCCATGCTATGTCAGCTGAGTGAAATTGCTGTGAAGGGAGAGCCAGAAAACATGGAAAGTTGGAGGAATGGCTTTATTAGGACAGTGCCAGACACTGATTAAGCAGCACTAAAGTTGACCTGTGGTCCCTGGCTGCCTCAGCTAGATGTCTATATTTTTCTATCAACTTGCAGTGTTACATCAGGCTGCTGGCATAATAACTTAATTAAACCTAACCAAGCTTAACCTAACTAAACTGGCAAAGGAGTCAAAAGAAAGCCAATAAAAGTGCCACTATCCTATAACAACGCCATCAGCGATTTTTACAAATTTAGAGGGTTTCTTGAGGCTCATTAACCAGTTTAGTTAGGTTAAGATACTGGCAGCAGTAACATTTTGTGACCTTGCACGTAGAAATAATGCCAGGAGAATGCAGAATTGGCAACTCAGCCCTGTCGGCCGTGGCCAAGGCGGCTTGTTAGGTTAGGTTTGATTTTAAAATACGCAGGTAACCAAAAGTGACACAAGCCAAACATACTAAATTCCAAAATAAACGATATCATAACTCAGTGTTTATAAGTTCTGCTGGGAAAAAAAAAAAAAAAAAAAAAAAAACAGCGCACCTTGCCCCGTCACTCCTAAACAGCCCGCCAGCACCAAGAGAGCACCGAAGAGGTAGTAGTGAATGGAAAGAGAATTAGGGAAAGGGAGGAAATGATTGGAGAGATAGAAGAGTACTGGAAAACTATTGGAGGAGTAAATGAACCAGCTAGGAACTTAGGAAACATCACCCTAGATAGGAAAATAGAGGAAGGAATGAATGAAGAGATCAGTATGGAGGAGATTGAGAGGTATGTGAAGAAACTAAAGAGGTAAGGCTCCGGGTATCGATGGGATTCTGAATGAATTTTACAGAGAGGGTGGTCGAGGAGTGATTGAGGGGCTGCATGAGTTGTTTGGAAGGATCTGGAGGGATGAAAGAGTGCCTGCAACCTGGAATGAAAGTAGAGTGACACTTATTCATAAAGGAGGTAGTAAAAGTAGGAAGGAAATTAGGAACTATAGACCAATAGCAGTGTGTGATTCAGTGTGTAAGATATTCTGTGGTGTGTTGAATGAAAGACTGAGTGAAGTGATAGAAAGAAATAGGGTAATGGGTGAGGAACAGAATGGGTTTAGGAAGGATAGAAGAGGTGAGGATAACATGTATGTAGTAAATGAAGTGATAGGGAGAGCGAGAAAGGACGGTAGGAAGAAGTATTTAGCTTTTCTAGACATAGAGAAGGCTTATGATAGAGTAGATAGGAGAATGCTGTGCAAGGTATTAGAAAAAGTTGGGGTGAGTGAGAAGATAGTGAGAATCATTAGGAGTATGTATGAGAATACAAGAGCGGTGTTTAGTATGGGGGATCTGGTGACTGGATGGGTGAGTAATGAGAGAGGAGTGAGACAAGGCTGTGTTCTTTCCCCTTTACTATTTGGCCTATATGTGGAGGAGATGGCAGCGAGAGTGAGGCGAACAGGATTAGGAGTGAAAGTGGGGAATGATGTGCTGAGCATTCTCCTGTATGCAGATGATGTGGTGGTCCTTAGTGAGCACCATGCAGAGCTGCAGGAAATGCTGAACGCTGTGAGTGAGTATGGAAGGGATTTTGACGTTAGATTCAGCAGGGAGAAGAGTAAAGTATTAGTAGTAAATGGGGATGCATTAGACAGGAACAGGACATGGATGCTGGGTGGGGAGGAAATAGGAAGAACAAAGGAGTACAAGTATCTGGGTATTTGGGTGGATGAAAGAGGGTGTGAAAGGACCAAGCAGGAAAGAATAGCACGGACTAACCAATGGGTGGGGAGGCTAGGTAGTGTAGCACGGTGCAGGGCAAATAAGTATGAGGTAGAGGACTATGGAAGGGAGTAGCTATCCCCAGCATCATGTATGGTTTAGAAACAACAGTGTGGACTAGGAAAGACCTGAATAGGCTAGAGGTTCTGCAGAACATGACAGGCAGGATAGCGTTAGGTGCCAACAGGTATGTGGCAGTGGAGGCGATCAGAGGAGATATGGGATGGAGTACATTTAGAGAAAGGTTAGCTAAGGCAGTGTTGAGGTATAGGGTTAGACTGCAGAGGATGGATGGGAGTAAATGGGCAAAAAAGGTGTACGAATGGAACGTGTATGGACAGTGGGCACAGGAGTCGTTTAATATAGAAATTTGGGTGGGTGAAATAGGAATGCTTGTTAGAAGAGCCATAGGACATGGAAGTGTAGATGCGAGTAAGAGAGAAATCAATAGGCGTGTGGAAGAGAAAGGAAAAGCAGAGTGGAGGAGGGGGATGAGTGAGAAGACAACGCTAGAATGGTATCGGAGAAAGGACCGGCCTAGGTGTGAAAGTTTTTATGATGGGAGCTGCAGGGGGAACTGCTGTTCAGAGCCAGGACCAAGTCCCTGGAGGTGAACAGCAGGGTGTATAGGTGGAAGAATGGAGGAAGCAAGGTGTGTGAGGTATGTGAGAGGGGTGTGGATGAGACCGTAGAACACTTGATGCTGGAGTGTGAGGGGTATGGGTGTGCAAGAGACAGGATGTTAGGTGTAGTGATAGAAGAAATAGGAGTAGAAGCATGTAGTGAGATGAGAGAGAGGAATGCTAGGGAATGGATGGAGTACCTGCTGGGGCTGTGTGTTGAGAGACAGGTAAATGGTCGGATGATTGAGGGTGTGAAAGATTTCTTAGAGAGTGCCTGGAGGGAACGTATGAGAATGATTGAAAGGCAGGGACCCCTCAGGGACAGGGATGGGGAACAGGTGTGAATGTGATGAATGATGAGGGAGGGAAAGCTTTAATGCTTCAAACTTCCTGCCCCGTTCTTCCATTTCCAGGTGTGTATGGGAGAACGCCGATCCAAAGGTTACACCGACAGCAAGTGCTGGGTGACTCCCAACTCAAGCTCAAACCACCACACTCACCACCACTACTAACACACCAATCAGTCTGTTAACACCTACACCTCCACACACAACACACCACGTCACCTCACCTTGCCCTGGGCCCACTGGTGTGCTGCCCGTAGCCTCGTGCTGGCCTGTAGTGGTGGCGGTGGTTGTCTTCCTTGATGCGCCGCTACACAGGCTCGCACGTGTTGTCCTCCCTGGCTCCCTCCCCTGTCAACCACCCCAAGGCCCCAGGCTCCCAGCAGGCTGCCACTGACGTTCTTCTTTTTCATCGGCATAACATTTAACACGAATAATCTTTTTCTATTCCAAGGAGGTTCAGTAACAAAAGGCGGCATGATATATATATATATATATATATATATATATATATATATATATATATATATATATATATATATATATATATATATATATATATAGTGAAGCCAGCACGTTACTGGTCCGCTGCTGCCCCTACCCTCCATACACCAAAAACGTCACCAGCCCCCAACTGAAAATATATGAAAACGCCTTTATTACGCTTTAAGCTACGTAAAATACACCTAAAAGCTCTAATAGGGATAGGGGATGTAAGGGTGTAGACTAGAAGTGACAGCTGACGACGTTTAACTGTTACAAAGACTATATCCATCTCTTCTCGTCATTCACTATATAAAAGACAGTTCAATGTAATATCTTCCAGCAGTACACCTCATATAACTGGATGAATACTACTTCGAACACTGTACTGTACCAGGCTGTACCTGAACCCACTAACTACGTAACAAGATATCAGGTAGGGCAGTGCATGTAATAATTGTAACTATATGAGTATACTGTGTAATTTCACGCAGACGAAAAGTTGTAGCCGCTGCAGGGGAAACTGAGTGACCCGTTTATCACTTACTAGGTTGCGTGAATAGGCCCACTGCAATTCAACGATTGTTCTGGCAAGGCAGGGCAATAGCACTGATAAGACGCCATGACGGTCACCTTGCAATGTGGTATTCCACTATCACAGTACTGAGCGAGTGACTGAGGTGCACGAGGCGCCGCCACTGCCAGGGGTCACATGGCGCCGCCCACTAGCAACACCTAATCACTCGACGCATTGTAACTACCATACGCCTAATTAGTAATTAACTACCCTTCACCAACTAATTGCATACATCTGACAACTTCTATGCACGATACACCTTCCTAGTACAGCCTGTCCATCCCATCAATATCCCGTCACCGTCCCATCACTAATGACACTGTCGCACCATTAATCAATTACACTTCACCATCCACTCACCCACACGTCACCCCTTCAGTACATTAATTATTAATATATAACTTTCTAATAAATTATCCGCCCCATTCCCGTCCCATCACGGCCCTGCCTTCCACTCTATAGAATCACCCATACATTGAGTAGGTGGAGCAGGTGGTGGAAGTGGAGCGGTCAGCGTGTTGGCAGAATTCGTGGCTGGTATAGTGAAATGGACGCGGTAGTGGCAGTGGTGGGTGAGTGAGAGGGATGCAGGGAGGGAGAGGGGTGTAAGGATAGGGAGGTGGGAGGGTGGGGATGGTTGGGGAGATTTCATTTGACTTGATACTTTTATTCACAAATCGGGAAGTACAAACATATGATACAGTTAAGGAAAGTAAGGTAAATAGGCCTACATATAATTTGTGAATGAGACTTGTGATCAAAGTTTATACTGTAGTCTCGGCAACTTAGGTCAATGTGAAATCGTCACTTTAGAGGTAGCCAATGCAGTTAGCGATTGAAACCCATCGCGGGGAGACAACATCCAGGGCGGTGGTTACCACATGGATCAGTGTTGACACCAGTAATGTTCCAAATATATATTAGTGGTATACAAGAGGACTTGAGTAACTATATAAATATGTTTGCAGATTTTGTGAAACCATTAAGTTATACAACGCAATGAGGACTGAATAAAATTGCAGATATATTGACAAGATCTGAATTTGGAGCCAAAAGTGGAAATTAGAATTTAATGCTAAGAAATGCCATGTGATGGGTTAAAGTAATAGAAGACCTACGTGGTAAAACAAACTGGGAGAAGAGTTCATAATGAAGAGGAAGTAAGAGAAAGACCAGGGAGTGATTATACAAGACACCCTGACTCCAGAAAAACTGATATAATTGATAATTTACTTCAATATATAAGAAACTAACAAATATCAGGGTGTCGCTTATAATTACATGGATAAGAGTATGATAAAAAAAAATTCATAACCACCATGATAAACCCCAGACTGGAATACGCAGCAGTGGTGAGGTCTCCACATATGCAAAAGGATATCAGGAAATTACGTAGAAAGAATTCAAAGGACAGCTACAAAGATGGTGCCAGAGATGATGGTGCCAGAGATGAGAGAGAGAGGAAATCTAATAACAATGTATAAGATAATAAACCATATGGAAAAGGTAGACAGACAAGACCTGGTATCACTGATAGAAGATGTAGAGACGGGAGAGAGAGGACATTCCAAGATCATGAAGAGCCATTGTTTAAGGAACATTAAACAGTTAAGTTTTCCACATAGAACGGTGGATATCTGGAACGGCTTGAGTGAAGATATTGTAACAGCAGAAAATGTGCATATATTTAAGGAAAAGTTGGACAAAAGTAGATATGGAGACAGGTCATTATAAGCTCCGTTCGAACCCCATAACATATAACTACGTGAATACAACTAGGTAAATACATTGCATCTCCTTGAAACACACCCTATAATGGAAGCAAGGAATGAAAGCAGAGGCAAAGGATAAAACACTGTATTTTAGCCCTTGACACCTGAATACGAGGGAAATCAGGAACATTAAGGTTTTCTAAATATATTGTATCAATGAGTAACAAAAGTAATAAAATATGTTGTCACTGTCACTTTGTTGATAGGCACTACATGACATTATTCACGTAGTGCTCTACAAGAATACTGAGAGAGAGAGAGAGAGAGAGAGAGAGAGAGAGAGAGAGAGAGAGAGAGAGAGAGAGAGAGAGAGAGAGAGAGAGAGAGACTACTACCAAATTAGACTTAAAATCACAAGTCCTACATATGCATTACTGATCTGTACATGAAGTGGCAATAAGGTGTTCCATTAGCCTTCCACCTTCCATTTAACCATCAGACTTTACACATTATCAGCATATGAGAATCTGCAGGAAAAAAAAATATAGGGAAAGACCATCAATGTCTCAGGAAGTAATAATAATAAATGAAAGTGGAAGAAATGTGTAAGCATAGCAGTTTCCTTCATGAGTAAAAGGAAAAAAAAATAACTTGCTGCTATGATCTTTTGTGCAAATAAAACACACACACACACACACACACACACACACACACACACACACACACACACACACACACACACACTGGTCATTCAAATACACTAAACATCCATTAGAGATCTATAGAAGGGAATAAATAATAAATAATCTAAAATATAAGAGAATAAATAATATGCAAAATACATTCTTATATATGCAAACATTAAAACAAGATATGGGGCTCTGTCTCATTTTGTATCTGTTACTGAATTCAATCTATGCATTTCAAATATTTACTAAACCTTACACTAAAATTTCTCTTAATCACAGAGAGACTTGCCTACTTCTAATACTTTTTCCTTTTTATCAATCCTAGAGTTTTCCTTGATATAAATTGCCTATAACTTTGAGTAATGGTATTATTTGTTAAGCTTAGAAGACACAATATAAGAGGATAAATACTAACACAGCATGAACCTTTCCTATAAATACTATCCTGTAAGACTCAACTACATAAATGACTTGACTTCCTTACCAGCTAGTGGGAGAGGAAAGCTTGATGAGGGAGAAAGATTAAGTCTGTTCTATGCAATACTACTAAATGAAAAGCATACCTTCATATAAATAACACTATATAGCCACTTTATAGTTACTAAGCTGACTGGTTCTCTCCACCCTATAAAGTGTGATTGCAATACTACTAAATGAAATGCCTACCTTCATATAAACACCACTACGAACACTTCGTAACAGTTATCACAATGCACAGTTCTCTTCCCCATCTCTACGTGCAATACTACTAAATGAAATACTTCTAACCAGTTAACAAGCTGAATCTTCCCCATAGACAAATCTGTTCTGTGCAAAACTAGTGAATAAAAGGCATATCTTCAAATAAATACCACCATGAACACTCATAAATAGTTAACAAGCTGCTCAGTTCTCTTCTCCCTTAGATATAATTCATCTGAACAATTACTACTAATGAAAACTACAGAAAACACCCATCTGAACACTATATACTTAACAAGTTGCTCATTTCTCTTCCCCCATAGATGTAACTCTCTTCTAAACAATACTACTAAATGAAAACCAGATAAATACCATCATGAACATCTCTGTATACAGTTAGCAGGCAACACAATTCTCATCATCATCATCGATATATGTCTGTTCCCTGTAATGCACCTTCATGTGGATGGTGAGGCGAGGCTTGCTGTTGTATGCATGGCCACACACAGCACACTTGAAGGGCCGGTTACTATTAAACACTCTCTCGTGCTTCTTCAGACTCTTGTAGGCCAGAAACTTAACCTTACAGCTTGGACACTCATACTTCCTCTCAGTGGTGCGAGCGTTCAGATGCTTGGTCAGGTGTGTCTTAGAGGAGAATGTCTTGAGGCACGTTTTGCACCTGTATGGCTTCTCTCTGCTGTGGTGGATTTCATGCCTGGCTAGAGCGATGGCAGTCAGGTACCGGTGGCCACAGAGACGGCACTGGTGTGGGTAGTACTGCTTACGGACTTCCCTCTTGTGCCGCATGAGGTGACTGGAGTTGGAGTAGCTCATTCCACACTCGTTACAAGCATGTATCTTATCCCGATGGTTCCTCTCTATGTGAAGCCTGGCACTGCTGAGGTTGGCAAAGTTCTGGGCACAGTGGCAGCATGGAATCACTTTGCTAGTGCCGTGAATGCGCTCATGGAATTTGCGATTCTTCTCATGAGCGAATGAGTGGCTGCAGAACATACACTTGTAAGGACGGTTATCAGTAGAGATGGAGAAACGTTTGAGGTGGTTCTTGAGGTACTTTAGTTTGGCGAATGTCTGCCCACACTCCTCGCAATAAATGTCCATAGTCTGTTGTTGTTTTTTGCAAGGAGTACGTTTTCTTTTGACAGGGAACTGGCAATTACAGAGATAGCAGTTGCATGTCAAGCTGTTGGAAAGCTTCAGAGGCGGCAGTTCACCCTCATTACTCATGTTATTCATACAACAATTCTCAGAGCTTAGAGAATTGCTTGCAGACTTACCATATTTCAAATGTTTGAATATATAGCAGTACTGGCAGAAGTCTGAACAGTTTTCATCACAGTTTGTTGATTCATTTCCCCATGCCATGTTTTCCTTCATAGAACTTGTGTCATGTGGAGATAAACTGTCTCTACCTGCTGGCCAGTATGTGCCTGAGGGAAATAAAGAAAATATTGCTACACTTCTCTTCACACCCTATCACTGGAAAAGTCCTATGTAAGCCGCCACCACCACTTACTTACCAAGACTCAGTTCCCAGCTAGCACTGACATTACCGGCGGGTGATTGCATAAAACTCATCTGGCTGGAAAAGAAAGATGGAGATTGAAATGTACAGAAAACACTTGATACACACAAAAGATAAAATACTTTAACATTTGTGCAGTCCTCTCATTAGCCATTCTGAAGATCTGCTCCCTATTTTTTTCTTCTTTTTGTCATTGTTTAATAAGATTTCATTGCTTCTAGTGCTGTGAGATTGTTGCATATATCACAATGAAAGTATTAATAAGTAAAATATATGTGATACCAATAATTAAGTTCTTTATGGGAAGGATCTCAGTAAATGGATTGAAAGCAAGGATTCTATAAAGGTCCCTTGAAATTGTACACTAGTTCATAAAATAACACATAGGCTTTATCAATACTGGTCATTCGTCACCACTCAAAGCTAAAGTATGGTTAACTGGATATCCACACTGTCATTCATTCTCACTTCACATTAGGAGCAATGATCAACATTTTTTTTTAAGCAAGAGATGCTTAGGTCAAGAGGAAAAGGAAGAAAAAACAAAAGACTTAATGAATATAATGATCAAATATAATACAGCATAACGTTACTATATTTTTCATATTTTAGTCACCTTGAGGCAGTGGTACATAGAGCGGGTGGGGTAGTAAAAAGCTTAAGTTTTAAGGAGAAAATAAATAAATACGTTAAATGAGAGAGAGAGAGAGAGAGAGAGAGAGAGAGAGAGAGAGAGAGAGAGAGAGAGAGAGAGAGAGAGAGAGATGAATGAATGAATGAAAAGACAAAATAGTGAGAAAGGAAAGAACGAAAGACTAATGAAATAAATAACCAAATAAATATAATAAAACCTACCTTTGGTTTATCTCTTCCATCTTGACTTGCTGTTTCTTGCGATTCTTGTATCTCAAAATGAAATCTGGTGGCTTGGTATCGATACCTGTTGAAAAAGACATTAGCCTTACCAATGAGGTTTACTGACACAAGGGCAGATTCAGTCAGTGGTAATTTTAATTGTAAACTTATCTAATTTCCTGACTGAATGTTTGAGGGAAGGAAGAAAAATTTAATTAATAGGTTAAGAATAAAAAGGCATGAGAAACAGGTGAGAAAGATGGGTAAATGTAACAGGTAAGAATAAGAAATCAAGAAAAATAGGTGAAAGTAACAGTTAAGAATAAAATGCAAGAGACAAATGAGAAAGTAACACAAAAATAAACGTGGAAAAAGTAAAAATTTAAAGCAACAAACGAAAAGAAATAAAAATAACACATCTCACAAACATACAACGGTAACCCACCACTATACAAAATCAACTTGGATCAAACAAATCATGAGTAACAAATGTGAGCGAGAAAATAATTACCTTGAGCCAGAAGACATTTGTAGTTCCTGAGCATATTAGTGACTCTGTTCTTCTCTATAGTCACCATACAGTTCCATTCCGCAGGCGTGAAATACGTCTGGGCGTCCGTGTCTTCACTAGGATTTAACATTGGAGTGATAAAAGGAGTAATAAAGGCACGAGTGGCAAATGGCGCAATCAACACGTGAGGACTCGAAATGTCAACACGCGGCGCTTCTCTGGATCTTCATCAGCTGTTTCAAAATGTTCGGATGACATTTTTTCTTTCTGTGTTAGGAAGAGGTTAATGGTGAACAATACATATATAAATAATTAACACAATATTCCTTCATTTAAGAGCTAAAAAGTACAGGAATTAAAGCCATTAGCCATTTTATAGTTACCGCGTATTTTTTTCATCTAACACTTTTAACTTTATCAACGAGAGGGATTACCTTAGCTTCATTATAAATAAAATATTCTTTAAAATTATTTGGAAGAAAAACTTGAATTTATTGCAAAAATAACTATGAAGAGGATTTTTAGAGGATGTTAGTTATGTTACTTGTGTAGTAAGAATTTAACTTGATTTCTTACTGCTACCTTTTGAAATTCATCACTTTATCATCTCAAAGTGCCATAAAGTCCATCTTATCACCGCACCAATTACCATCTTCAGCCAAGGGCTCATAAGGACCTATAGATGTTCGCGGCCCTAACACCAACAACAATCTTCAGCAACCATTCTGTCTTAGTTCACGTGCGAGCCATTTTTTCGATTACTCTCTCAAACATGAAATCAATCTTATAACACCAATGGTTTTATGATTTTAGCCAGCCCTATTAGAGAGAGAGAGAGAGAGAGAGAGAGAGAGAGAGAGAGAGAGAGAGCCCACTGATGCCGCCAGCACAAAGATCAGTCAAAAGGATTACCTAAAACAATGAATCTCTTTTCTTTTCATATCTAGTAACTTGAGTATTCTGATTATCTAAATTAGTACTGAAGAAATTAAAGAACAAAGGTAAGTTACTCGTATATTTAATGATAACACTTAAATTCTAATAATGACATTATGTACATGAACTTCAGATATTGATCTTAAACCAAAAAAATATTCCACCGAACCTAAATATGAAGGCAGTTTTCTTCAGCACATTGAGAGAGAGAGAGAGAGAGAGAGAGAGAGAGAGAGAGACCATACATTATAAAAGCAGGAAGACTCACTTACTTCCTTACACACACACAAACACACCTCCAGGCTCCCCCTATCCCCGTTTCTCTCTAGTCAGGGGTTGGCGTCATGTATGTTTCCTTCAATACTAAATAAAATGTAAACTTTTTTTTTTTATCAGTACATTACCACACTGGCCAATACATTCCTCAAATCCTGTCTCTTACCTATACACACTTCTTTCAGTTATTTGAATGCAAACTTCCCATATACAGTACCTATATCCAAGGGAGAATTTATACCGAGTCTTATTCCATGTTTATACATATTGTGTATCCTTTAACTTTGACTTATCTGGACTGGAAAATATAATAAAAAGGAGGGCATAACAGATTTCACCTTCACTATATGGAAATGTCATAAAAAGAAAACATAAATTTATCCTTCAAACGAGAGAAAGTTTATTCCACCCTCAAACAATCTAGATATAATAATAAAAAAAAGACATCATAATCTTAACTCTCAAACTAGAAAATAAGCTAAATTCACCTTCAAAGCACCTGAAAATGTCATAGTAAAAAGGCCTTACAAATCTCAGCTTCAAAACAAAAGAAAATAAATGTTTCAATGTCAAACTAACTGGATATATCATAAAAAGATATAAATACACAAAATAGACCATTAAAATAAAAGAATAAATTAATTTCACCTTAATCCAATAATGTCTGAACAATTTCCACACACTGTATCACCATCACATCCCAAGTTCGTATTTAGAAATACTTTGTTCTCTCACACAGATAAGTTAAAAAAAGTCTGTGATGAATCATCTAGTTATTAATTGGTGTTTATTGCCATTGATAGTAGGGAATCACTCTTATCACTTAAAATCATGAGAAACTTTCAACTAAACTACTTCTTATGTTCATTCTTTTCATGCCCTCTATACAGCTTTGGATCTTTCTATAGTCTTTCCACTGGTCTCCTTCCTAATACCTCCTTCCAACACATCTTCAGGTCTTCTATATATCCACAAATTTTCTTTCAAATACCTCAAACTCCAGTCATGCTTTGTATGTATATAAATCTCTCCCTCTCTCAATCTATGCCTCTTTAATACATTCATAGCATTCCCCCCAGACCTCCTGTTTTGCTATTTATACAGTACAAGCGTGGCCATCATGGCTAACATTCTTCAAGCCAATCACAGTCTGGGACACTCACATATATCAAGGTACTATTAGGAAAAGAAAATTTGGTATAAGGAATGCATAGAAAAGTAAAACTGAAACTGGTGAACTATTTTGACAGTAAGGAAAAAGTGTGTATCTTGAAGTATGAAATAATAAAATTACAGTTTTGTATCTCCATTATTCAGGCTTATACAGGTACATATTTAGTTTTCCATTAGCAGAAGTCTAGCAATTCATTACCTTCCTCAATAAACATATTAGAAAATCAAAGTGTCTTTTTTTTGTTCAATACTGGTGAATATTAAGTTGCCTTTTCTATTTTGTATTTAGAGATTGGTTCATAATTTGCTTCTTTACAGGTAGGAATTAATATATAAGGTCTTATTTCCAGCATTGGTAAATTATCTCTTATCTCAAAGTTTGCATTCCCATTTTAACTGTTTTTCTCCTTCTCTTGATAGCACATCACTTAATCTTTTCCCTCTTGTCACTTCTATCCACACAGCTGTCCCTCTTGTGCTCAATTCACTTCTTATTTCCAGTGCTGCTAAATTATCTCTTATCTCTAAGTTTGCATACCCACTTTAATTGTCTATCTCCTCTTGATAGCACATCACTTCATCTTCCTCCTCTTGTCACTCCTATCCACACTGCTGTCCCTCTTGCGCTCATACTCCTGCTCCTCATCACTGCTGTGTCTCCTCTTGTGCTCCTTCCTCACATCCGCCTTAATACGATTGTCTGATTCTCTTTCTTCCTTCCTTCTGTGTGATCTTCCATGCCTTCTCTCCTCTCTCTCACTGTGTTCATGGCTGCCTCCTCTCCTCTCTCTTTCCCTCCCTTTCTTGGTACCTTCAGAACTTCTCTCCTCTTTTGAGTGATGGCTTCTTCTCCTCTCATATGATTCCCTCCGGTCTTCTCTCCTTCCACTTCTTTCTCCTCTTGTGTTACTCTCTTCTTCACTGTCACTTCTTTTGCTCCTTCTTGCCTTTCTGTCTCTTGATCTTCTCTCATTCTTCTTGCTTGATCTCATCTTTGTTTTATCACTATAAGTTTTCCTCTTGGCATCTTTCATTCTGTGTTTTTTCTTTTTCCTCTGTTCATTATCTGTGTGTGTGCAAAATTTTGTTTTTAAAGCACAGTAAATATTCATTAAGGACAATTTTTTTTCAACCATAACATTATAAAAAGTTTGTAGTTTTTAGTTTAGAGTCATTTGACGATATGAGTTTGTTTTTATGAAGCTCCATAAGAATAAAGGGAACCAGTACATATACACACCTTTGCTTGCATGGTGGTCACTTGAACTGTCTTCTGAGTCACTAGATGAGTCACCACTGTCACTGCTACTGTCTGATGAACTGTCCGAGCTACTGCTGCTGCTACTGCTGTCACTGCTACTGCTGTCACTGCTACTACTGCTGCTGTCACTACTGCTACTGTCACTGCTACTACTGCTGCTGCTACTACTGCTACTGCTGCTACTACTACTGCTGCTGCTACTGCTGTCATCACCCTCTGCTGCAGCTTCCTCTGTCTTACTGATCTGCTGAACTGGTGCTACAACAGCAGTAGGTTTTGGCTGTAAGACACAAGGAAGAAATTGTGGGTAAATCACTAATAACCAACTACCATGTAATCTGTTGTAACCATGACAAGTGACAAGTCATCACTAAATAACAAGTGGGGTGTAAGACTGAGTTGTACTGAAGACTAAGGCAAGCTGGACTCACTTCATGTGCTCCAGTATGACCAGGTCATATAGCAACACAATGCATCACTATTCATCATCATCATTAAGTCTTGGATAAATGTCCAACAAGTATAAATAAGGTAAAAGTTTACACTACAGACCCACCAACAATCCCCAGTGCTGGAAAAATACTCAAATTAGTGTGAGTCAAGTTTAGTTGAAGATATTTCCAGTCAAGACCAACCTTATGCTACTGCCTTCTCATGCACCTTGAATATACTGAGAATGAGTGACTAAGGCAAGACGCCGCAACAGCCAGAGTCATGTGGTGCTGTATACGCTGAGAGGATCAAGTAATCCCTACAGCTGGGCAGCCACACACCACAGTGACATGAGACCAGACCCTCCCTTGACCCACACAGCAGCAATCACCACATCATGACTCTAATTCCTTTTCAGCCATGGCTCAGAATCTTTCAACTGAGCTGTCTGAATGTTCACTTTCCTCACACACCACAATCTGGGTTGAAGACTCACAAAAAAGCAAAGTCTGTCAACAAACAAAGTTCTCATTTGATGATTTTACTTACCACTCCAAAATAACAGAAATATATAACAATAATAACTATCTGTATATCAGGCCAGTAATCCTACACAGGGCAGCCCAGACAAGGCACCACACATCACACACTCTCAGCCTCATCAACCCCCAGTGGAAAGCCTCACTGTACCATCCCACAATAAATAAAGGTGTCTGGGAGACCCACCTGTGTTCGGAGAAACTCGCGGAGATCATCAGTGAGGCCACCCAGACCACAGGAGGTGAAGAAGTTGATGGCAAAGCGAGTGTTGCGTGGATTGTCTCGAGGCAGGAGGCCCTCAAAGGCGTGGGCCAGCGTAGGGTCCCGCAGCCTCTCATTGAGCTTAGCCAGGCCCATAAACTCTGCCAATTCCTGAAAATAATGTTAACAATACTTAGTAACACAAAGACTCATGGTTAAATTAGTCAAGTAGTTTCTTTCTGCAGTGTATAATGAAGGTAATGACTAGGCAATGATGACTATGTGAAAGTGCATGAACAGTCAGCAGCTGAGTGACATATGATGAACAATTACAATCTGTTTAGTGTTTAGTGTGTGTCCTCATCATAAACCCACTAATGATACATGAATCTGTTAACTGTCAGGTTTTTTTATCAGACACTAGATCAGAAAACTTACTTAAAAAAAAATAATGAAAGTGAATGCAGAATATTACTTAACTTCAGACCAGTAATAAAAAAAAAGTTAACCATCAAGACAAACCTGGAACAGAATCTTGATGAACACCCTGGAGGAGCTGGCAGTCTCATCTTCATTCAAGTGGATATGAGACAGCACCTCCCAGGATATGGCGTCAGAAAACAGCAAGTGAGCAAAGAGGCGCGTGACATTCCTCAGCTTCTCAGTCTCCAGGCGGTGGCAGGTGTCATAGGCATCCTTGAAGATCTGCTGGAACGGCTCCTGGTACACCTTATTAATCATGCAGAAACGCTGTGCCAGGAGGCCGTAGAACTTGGCGTAGGTACGTTGTTGGGCACAGCAATCCAGAATCATATTGCACAGTTCAGATTCCCAGCCTGGTTTGATCTCTCCCTTCAATAACTTGTGAGCGCACTCGTCCACATCCAGTGAGGACTGAATGGTGAGGTACACAGTGCGGCGGAAAGCTACCATGTTTGTCTCCGTCTGGTCTATGATGGTCTCTGTTTCCTTCTTTTCCTCGTCCTCCTCGTCTGAAGCCTCGTCGTCACTATCGGACCCACTCTCTGCCTCGCTCTCGCCACTCTCCTCTCCCAGAATGCCGCTGCAGATCTCTTTGTACTTTTCCTCATTAGCCTCATACTCTGAGTCGGCCTTGAATACATTGAGGATGTCCTGGGAGTCAAGTTTCCCATCCAGCTCCACGATGTGAGTGAACTGTTCATTCTCCTCTACCAGGTCCAGTTCCTCAGCCACGGCAGGATGGTCTTTGAACTCGTCCTTCACCACGGTAAACAGCACGTCAAGCATGTATGACACTCGGGTCTCCAGCTTCCCCTCGTGCAGAATGTGCCTGAAGGTCTCCAAAATGATCTTCATCCCTCTTGGACTCACCTCGTTCAGCTTCTCTCCACACTCGGTAATGAACAGGATGGCAAGTTCACATGAGTCGTTCCTGGATTTCTCAGCCACTTCTGACTCTGTGGTGAAATCCTTGGCTCGTTCCAGGAGGAAAGTCAGGATCTCCAGAGCCACGACCTCATGAGCCACCTGCTGATTGACCAAGTGGGCAATGAAGCGACAGCAGGACATGCACACGTTCTTGTCGTTCTTCTTGACGCCTCGCCTCAGCTGTATCACCAAGCGTTTCAGGAGCAGCTCACCAATCTGAGGGAACTTTGTGTTGATGATGGCCACCAGTGCTGCATACACATGGGTGAAGGTTTGTGAGAATGCCTGGGCTTGCATCAGGGCTCGGCACAGCACGCCCCGGCCCCGCACTATGTTCTCCTTCAGCAGCTCCCTGACAATGATCCCGATGTTTGAGACATTGACCTTATTGACCAGACCATTGATGGACTTCTTAAGTGCCTCCCACGCCAGCCGCTGGAACACCTCGCTGGACTTGTCTGTGATCTGCGCCTGCATCATCTTCAGTCTGGCAGGCGGGATGTACGCTCCACCGGTCCTTGTGGTGAGAGGATCCATCACTGGCTTCTTTATGAGTGGTGCGGCAGGTGGATCAGGACCTTTACCAGAAGACTCCACATTATTCTTCTCATTTCCTTCACCTTTTCTCTTGCCATCCTTTCTCGAGCTTTCTTCAGATCTGCTTGGCCTGTCCGATGATGAGTCTCTCCTCTTATCTTCCCTCCTGTCCCTATCCTTCTTCCTGTCATAATCTGCATCAGAGTTCCTTGGGTCTTCAATCTGAATGCCAAGCTTATCAGCGTACTTGTTCCAATAAGTGTCGCTTGTCTTGAACGCTTTTGATTTTTGTGCCTGGGATGTTTCCTTGGTAGCATCACCTCCCCAGTACCGTGCACCGATCTGTGGTTCTTCTCCCTCGTCTGATGAGTAATTCCTTGACCTCTTATCACCTCTACTGCTTCTCTCATCCCTGGTTTGTTTACACTCCTCTGATTTTTCTGGGGAGCGTGACCGAGACCTGGAGTTGGGCGACTTCTCCTTCTCAGCAGGTTTTATTACTTCTGAGTTGATAGTTGATTTTAGCTTCTTGGCTCGAATTGCTTCCCGTTCCTTCTCTATTGCTTTGGTTCGCTGCTGTATTTCCTCTTCAATCTGCAGCTGTTCCTCAAGTTGTCTCTTTTTCCTCAGTAATTCTTGTTCTGTGGTTTCGTCGCTATCGTATTGTGTTTTTTTCTCAGTGCTGTCTTCGCCGCTCTCCTCTTCACTCTCGCTACTTGATGAGTGTTTCTTATGCTTTTGTTTCTTGTGCTTCTTCTTCTGTTCCTCGGCTTCACTTTTTCTTTTAGAGCTTTTCTTCTCATGCTTTTCTTGTTTCTCACTGTCACTCTTCTTCTTCTCCTCCTCCTCCTCATCTTCATCTTTCTTCTTACTTTCTGGAACTTTTTCCTCTACCTTTTTCTCAGAGGTCTTTTCTGGTCGCTCTTTGGACTCCGAACCCTCTGTTTGCTTCTCAAGACTTTCCTCTCTCTTCTTTTTCTCGCTTCTTATCTCCTTGGATTCTTCTGACTTGGAACTTTTAGACTCAGTTGGTTTCTCACTTTTCTCTGCTGCATCTTTACCCTTCAGTTCCTTTTCTGCAGTATCTTTTCTCTTGTGTTCCTTTTCTGCTGATTCCTTTGGTGGTTTCTCTTTTTGAGGCGTTCGGTTCTCTCTCACGTCCTTCTCCTCTGATTTCCTGTCATGTTTTGATGTATGAGTCTTGTCTTTCAGATCCTTGGTGTCCTTGATAATTTTTGCATGTTCATCATCCTTACGGGACACATCTGGGGTTTCTGATGGTCTTTGCTTCCCTGTACTGGTGTTATTCTTCTCCAGACTCTCATCGTCACTTGCACGTTCTGAAGTCTTCCTTGAGCGCTTGTCAGAATCTCTTTCCTTATGAGATTTCCTCCTGCTTTTATATTCGTCTTCAGAGCTGGAGTGATCTCTGGCACTGGCATTTTCTGAAGTCTTTCTTGAACGTTTGGTAGTTTCCCTTTCTTTGTGGGACTTCCTCTTGCTTCTATAATCATCCTCAGAGCTGGAGTGGTCCCTGTGTCTGCTGCCACTATCCTTCTCCCTCTTCCGTGAGTGTCTGTCTTCCCTGGAGTGGTGTTGGTCGCTCCTATTTCGACTCTTACTTCTCTCCCTTCGATGGCGATCTCTGCTCACACTTCTCTCTCTGCTCCTGTCTCTGCTTCTGCCTTTTGAGGACTTGTGGTGCCTGGACTTGTGGTGGTGTCTGCTGCTCCTCTCTCTCTCCCGGTGCCTCCCATGACTCCTATCTCGGTCACTGGCTGGGGAACGCGTGCGACTCCTGCTGCCCATCTGTTACACAAGGACAATACATTAGCTTGAGAAAATCCCTTGTTGAATGATACATGAAGCTTAATTATAATGGTAAATGACATCCCCTTCTCAAACTCATTCTGGTTTTCCTCTCTTTCCACTCCTAAATATTCAGAAATCAAAATGTCTCCTGTTTTATGTCCTTATTTAAGGGACAGCCAGGATCATGAGTTCTTGGTGAGTCACATAAAAATTTCAGATAAACCAAAAGAAAATGACTAACAATAATCATCTATTTTATTCTTTGTCATTCTTTAATTCATCCTCTTCAAATGATTTCCAGTTAGTCATCTTTCATTTATTTATTTACAATTTCATCCATGTAATCTGCTATATCATTTTAAGATTGGAGGGTAGATTGAATAGTAATAGATAAAAATAACTGATTGAATAGTGATAAATAAAAAAAAACAATAAGGTTGAATAGTAATAAATAAAAACAAATTACCAGATAAGAAATGGAACAAGAAAGAAAAACAAACACTTCCACCATTTCCCACACACACATGCATAACAAAGGAAAATAAATAAATAAATGAATAAATAAACTAGAAGGAAAAAAAAAAAAAATACACTCTAAGCCTCAACACACCTCACCCTAACCCGTCATGAACCCCGTCACTAACCCCAATACACTAACCCAACACTCCAACTCCTCACTATCCCTAAACACCCACCTTCACCCCGTCACTACCCCTGCACCTTCACCATCACCCCTCTGTCACCACCCTCACCTCACCCAGCCAAGTTCCCCATGCGCCGAACGTTTTACCGACATATTTCCCATAAGTCTTAAGCAAACCCGTGGAATATAACCAGGTGGGGATAAATACCAGTAAATACCACCCCTGAGGCACAAAGCACTCCATAACAGGCAGATTTGACACGTAAAGCTCAGCGGTAGTGCATAAACAAAGGTATATCTAATTATTGCACCCTGGAAAGTGTAATTACCCTTATTACTAACTTCTGCGGTGTGATGGAAAGTTGGTTAGCGTCCTGGATAGTTCTTGTCTTCACTGGGCATGAATACCACACATAACTAGTGTAAACAACTGCCGGGATGCAAACAAATGCCTAAAAATGCTGGCTAGGTGGCTGGGGTTAGCTTCCTCCTCCTCTTCTTGTGACTCGCTGGACCTTAATCTTGATCCTACACATGGTTTGGCTTCAGAGTCACTATAAATTAATTAACGTGAATTCATAGTACTGTTGCATAAAGGAGGTAATAGTAAGAGTATGGAGATAATAATTTCAGTGCAGTGTTGAATGAAAGGTTGTGTCAATGATTTGAAGGAGACAGTGAAGAATAAATTATAATGCATATGATTTCGTGTACTTTGTCTCTTCTTTTTCTTCTTGGGTTTACTTCGTCTCCACTCTAACATTTCCTTATTCCCTTAGCTTGGCCCCACTTGCATCATCTCATTCCTGTTTCTCGCATACTTCACACATTCCGGTGCCATATATACTCCACCGTCTCATACTCTCCCATTCATACCCATACATTGTGCCTTCATTCATACCACTCAATTCTCATACATTGGGGCCTTTTTTCTCCTCTATAACACTCCAACTCCAGAGCATTTTTCTGTTCCATCTTATTCTTCCATTCACTCACCCCCACATGTTTCACTACTCAGGCATCATATCTTTCCTCCTTTCCTTCCCTTCCATCTATTTTTTTCCCCGTATATACCTTCTTTTCTTCTTTTAATCTACCTATATTCATTCATTAACTTTTGCTTTTTATCTATCTTTCAATCCTTTCATATACTAATTTATTATTTATTCTTCCATTGTTATTTATAACTTCATCACTATAATGTATTTTCTAAACATGTCTCTATTCACATTCAAATGGTTTATTGACAGAAAAACATCAAAGGTCCCGGGACGGTCAGCATGCTGAGATATGCCCACCCAGCTGACCTTGAAAGGCCTTACACAATCATTAACATAGAAAATTATAGCTAAATACGTATGTCCACTATTTATTTAATGAATTATTTACGTTAACTAACGGTATACTATTCTCTCTCTCTCTCTCTCTCTCTCTCTCTCTCTCTCTCTCTCTAACACGCAAAAACAAAAACAGTAATTCTCAAACACTCTCATTCTCTTTCTCTCCTACATTAATTAATTTGGCACGATTATCTCTCCCAGGCACTCTTCCGCTCTCACCTTTTTCCTTTCCCATTAGCTGATCGTAGCGCGTCTTTTGTTAGGGCTTGCACGTAAACTTGGAGGGTAAAAACACTCAAATACTCAGTGTATTTTCCCGGTGGGTGGGGTATATGATGTGGTCTCAGTCCTACCTGATGATCGGTCAGTATGAGCTCTGAGCTCTTTCCATAGGGAAAAGGCTAGCTGGACGTGACCAGTAGACGACCATGGTGAATAACACACAGACACACACACACACACACACACACACACACACATAATCTGTACCCTGAAAAACAAAGCAACACACACAATATGTACCATGAAAAACAAAACAACACACACACACACACACACACTCCATCTGGGACCGATGTATCAGTCTGGGTCCAGCGGGTGGGCTCCTCCCTTGATAACAAAAGACAAGGCAACACACACACACACACACACACACACACACACACACACACACACACACACACACACACACACACACAAACACAGAGCCAGAGCCACCCACCCCTACCCCTTCATACCAGTCAGTCTGAGTCCAGCGCTGGTGGGTTTCCCCTTTGATGATATCACACATATACGTTACGCAAACCATTTTGAAAATGAGAATTTCCAAAAAAGCAACTGGACACGAATGCTATAAAAAATCTGACTCGATATCAATCAAAACTAATTTCTAAAGTATAAAAATATTACCAGGATGAGGAATAACAGAAATATTTTTAAAATATATTAAATAAAATGTTAGAACTTCGACTTGCTTAAAAATAATTCTAAAGCCCACCAATTTCATTTAATGGGATCGATAACGTTTTTAAAAAATTATGACTACTATTTCGATATATCAAAACCTGGCAGAACGCCGAATTAGAAAAATAAATATTTAAAAAATAACGTTGTTTGCAATATTAACACGGCTTCAAATCCCTCTTAAGGTACACATATTTAACTTATGAGGAACCTTACACACTTTTCTCATCACAAACGTACTTCTAAAAACCCAAACACTTCGCCACGACCTCAAATAAAAAATCACTGATAGCGGAGGTAAAATTTTTTACATATTTTCGCCCTCTCATCTTAGTCCTAAACACCGTTGAAATCACTATACTTCACTCAACTCAAGCATGGAAGATACGTAAAAGACAACGAACTGTCATCAGAAACCCTTAAAAGGTGCTTGTGACTAGAAATAAATCAACTAAGACAAATGTATATATAAGTCGACGAGCCGGGACTGGCAGTGCATTTTGGCGCGAACCGGTGATGACGTCACAGCAAGGTGGTTCGTGACGTCACGTCCCGGTCCCCTTACCCCCGGACCTCCGTAACACAAAAACCAGGCAATTGTGGATAAGAATGCTTCAACAACGGACAGGAAATATTAGGCCTATGGCCGTACTTTACGACCTGTGTGGCCTGTAAGGAGTGGGAGATGAGGCAGATAATAGGTGAGAGAGGCAGCGGGTCAGAGGATTGTTTGTTGCAACGTATTGGAGACTTAGATTACTAAGGTTTTCAAATACTTGCTGTGTTAATTCTCTTATATATTGTCCTGGAGGTTACCAACGTTAGGCTATGACATGGCAGCACCGAGAAATGATGAATTAAACAATGTATTACTTACGTTAGCCAAAGACTGTTTTGGTGCATGAAGGCTGTCCGTGTCACCATGCAGGCACCCACACATCGCTATTCGCTTTGTGTTCTCAGTGGTATATAAATGGTTAATCTCTGATCATTGATCGGCTGCACAGAGAATACTGTCTTCGTTACTATCAATATTATCAGTATCTTTGTCTTCACCTTTCACACTTTCTCTCACGGCAGCCGCCTTGTCCTGCCAAGCTGCCAGCACAGAGCGGCTACAACAAACAGCAGCAGCTGCTCATGGTAAACTGAAGTTCAATTGTTCAGCTGACGACGCGGAGGCGGGGCCGGTAGTCCACGGCGATGGCTTTGTACGGGGCGCGTTGGGCAACAATAATAATAATAATAATTTGCCAAAATAAAAATAAAAATATGTTTTTATACATGTATATGTGTACATAGTACACTAACATATAGGTAGCCTACACTCACGTGTGTATGAATGTATGTTTTGTCGGCTCCTTACTCAAGAAAGCAGTTTTCTTCCTTATATTTCAAACAAAAGTGACATCTGTCATTCTTTTTTCATGACAGTTGCCATTTCCTACAGGTAGGACAGACTGGCCTGCGCTGTGCCATTTTTAACTCCCCAAGCCACACTCATCTTCCTCTGGTCTCTCTCTCCCCCACCGTAATGCTTCTCATACCTTCTTCACATGCCTTGCACCCCCTTCCCACCCCCTAAACATTAAGTAGCAGTACATGCATTTCATAAAATACAAATAATATGCTATACGTAGGTATATAGAGAATGTGGAGGAGGGGGAGAGGAGGTACGAGTAGGAAAAGTAGTGAGGTGGTGGTGGTGGTGGTATGAGTAGGAAAAGTAGTATGTAGTTATTTTTGTCCTTCGCATGTTCCTGATTCATCCTTTGCAGGGGCAGGGTGGCTTTTTGCACCCTCCTTTATTCTAATTCCATCCCTCCACTCAGGGCCGTTTCTAGCTTTGTGGGGGCCCTAGGCAAGATGCTGTTTGGGGGGGCCCTAGATTTCAATTTTTCGTCGGAACCCATGGGTGACTTAAGAAATTAAAATTTTCCAAGCTACCCAGGGGGTCCCCTGATGGCTTGGGGGCCCTAGGCAATCGCCTTGTCCACCTATAGCTAGAAACGGCCCTGCTTCCACTTCACTATGTTTTCCAATTTCATTTTCTCTCGATTGGTTTTCCTCAGGCTGCTCTTCCCTCACACAAATTTTTTTGTTATTACTTCTTGCAATTTTCCCTATTCTATAGCCTAGTTTCATATCTTCATCTTACTATCCGTTTTCCATTTGCTCTTCCTTTAAGTGGTTTTCCTCAGGCTCTTTTAATCAACTTTAATATTCCTAAGCTATCAAATTTTCTACCTAATTACTTAACATCTCTCAATCAGGTCACACCAAGAGGCTTGAGCAGATTAATGCTCGGAAACTATGTGAAGACCACTTACTCTACCTTGGAACTGAAAATGAGCTTTTGTATCTGAAAGGCATCATTATTGGTCACATAGGAGCCACTGAGGCATTTTAAATGGGGCAGGATAGTACAAAACCACAACTAACCTGAAATCGTTTATTACTTGAACCAGTAGATAGAAGCAGTGGCTGGTACCCAAATGTGGTGGATTGGAGTTTGTTGTTGTTGTGGTGGTGGTGGTGGTGGTGGTAGTGGTGGTGGTGGTACTGGTAGTAGTGGTGGTAGCAGTAGTAGTAATGGTGGTAGTGGTAGTAGTGGAGGTGGAATGGCTTGGTACACTGAGGAGCAGAGCGGCAAGGATTGGGACAACCGGAGGATGAGGCCCTGATGGGTGGAACAGCAGTGGTGGTGGTGGTGGTGGTGGTGGTAGTGGTAGTGATGGTGGCAGCGGCGGTGGTAACTGTGGTCGTGGTCGCTCCCAGTGTCCCCCTCCCAGCGGCTTGAGGCACACGGCGAGTGGTGTGGGGGGGGCAGGGGAGGTCATAACTTTGTACAGTGACGCAGAGGTTGCCGCTGGGTTGGGGGTATCCAGGGCGAGGAGTCTTGTACTGGGGGGGGGGCACCCTTGGGAGGGGAGTAACTGAGAACAGACCTTTCTTTTTAATATTTCCAGCTTTTTTCATTCAGTTTTGGGGGACTGAAGTGGCACCAATCTGCGACGCGAGTTGTTCCTGTCAGTGGAGGGACGCTGGTAGTGGCATTCACTGAGGCACCTTGTTGCTCATGAGGTAAGGGTTGGTTGGGGGTGATGTGGGGAGTTCAGATGGTGGGAGGTAAGGTTGCTAATGGTGGTAGTGGTGGTGGTAGGGTTGGTGGAGGTGTACTTGACAGTCTTGGTCGCCACAACAGCAGGACAGCAGCGGTAGCAGTAGTAGTCGTAGTGGTAGTATTGGATAGCCGCCTCCAAGCAACAACAGGCATCACCAAGTCATCACACAAACCTCTTCCACTTGGCTTGGGAAAACCATGGAACAAACACACTGAGAGTCACCTGACCAGTCATCCTGTGAATCAAACACACTGAAGTGGTTCCCACAATTGTTTATAATTATGGCGGCAGTGATCCCTTTACTGGGTAGCTGAACACCAAGGAGAAGAGCAGAGTTGAACACACTTCTGGCCACCTTGACAGGGTATGGAGAGGAGGGGCTGCTGGTGTGGCTGAGACATCATAGCTCTCATAATATAATACAGGAATCTCACTCACGCCCTCATCCCCTCCTCCTCCTTCCACTGCCCATAACAAGAGGAGCCACTGTAGCTACTGTGAGACACCTTCCTTCCCTACAGCAATGAATGGAGCAATTCAAAAGTTTCCCAATCCATTTCCTTTCAAAATTAAGCAAACTGACTAAAGAAATTCAGATTGTACAAGTTAACAAAGAAAAAAACTGGATATTAAACAATTGGGTGACAAAAGCAGAAAGATACAGGTTTCAGCAAAAATACAATTTGAAAGCCTGAAAACAAGTAGTATGTGACTTCTCTGAATGTAAAATAATAAACTGGAAAAGCAATCAAGCACTGAGCACTCCCAAACCTGAAGACAACAATTTGAATTCAGCTTCTAACATTGAAGAAAGGCAAAGAAAATTTCATAAAACTTTCTTTCCACCCAAAGTCATCCAGTGCTGCACACTAATTCCAAGGGTGAATGGCTGGGTGGTGGGAAGTCCTTCGTACATAATCTAAACATAAGCTATAACTGTGGAGTGGGATGGGCCCCTATACCTTAATGCCTTAAATGCCAAACTTGTTCTCAGGTTGAAATTCAGCAAGAAATTAGTGTGATACTTCCTTCTTTTCAAGGTGAAAGGCTGGACTTGTTCTGCATTGATTGGCTTTTTTCTTAGCATGGAGGTAGAGGGGCCCAGCACTGTAGTCTGAAAGTTATCGCGCGAGAAAACAGTTTACATACACTATCTTGAAAAACCAAGTGCTGTATAAGGTAGTAGAGATGACACATGTGGTACCATTGGTGATTTTGAATGTGACAGTAGTTGTAGCAGCAGTAAAAGTAGCAGCAGTAGTAGTATTATTTCAATATGACTATGTCTGTTGCATCAAAGTGTTTAATAAACTTAGCAGATGTAATTAATTTGAACAGTGATCAATCACCAATCATATCATTTGCAGTCTGGTTTGGGATATAGGCAGAATAGAAACATTTCTTTTTCATACTCAGTAGTCAAACGGACCTTCTACATGGAACGCACCTGCGACCAAAAACATCATCTGCCAAGGTAGTGGTGAGGCCACTGCCACCACAGAAACATGACTCTGAGCCAGCCAGGCTGAGGGAAATGATATAAAATAAATTGATTAACAACATTTACAGTTAACACAGCCAATCATTCTCAGAGCCAGTCCAAGGCAGGACTGTGGCTGGTTCAGAGTGACCTTCTGGGGCCATGCAGCCTAGCGATGCCCATGGCTGAAGGCAGGGGAGCAGGGAGGGCACGGTACAGGAAACATGAGCCAAGCAAAGTTTCAACAAAATATCTTTATGGCAGCTCTAAGGCTTTCCCATTGGCTGTCTTGCCTGGCTCATCTAGTCAGCGCATCGTGACAAGGAAACACACAGAGCCCACACGGCACCAGTGGTGAATGCTTTGTGGCAGCACCGAGGCTCTGCTGCTTCCTGACCGCCTGACACGGCTGACTCAATGTGGCGGAGGCACACAAAGGCTGCAGTCACTGAACCTCCCATTTTGGCACCTCATAGCTTCTGGTACATTGCCCTCCACACTTCCCTTCTTTGTAATCTGGGTCCCTCTTGGCAGTTCACGGCCCCCAAGCACCACGGCAACATTGCTGCTTCACTGTGGAAATGCAGACACTCTGGCTGACTTTCAGGAATGGTATACACACACACAGTCATGCAGTGATGTCAGCTGGTGTAGTGGATATCCATTTCAGAACAGAAGACTTCAAAACATAAACCAAATTACTGTCAACGCATTGTAAACCTTTGGCCGAATTTGACATGGCTGACTTTGCACAATTCTCAATGTAAATGTGCTGACCATTCCATTGGTTTGTAATGGAAACAAGTTACCCACAATGTGCCAGTGGTACAAATTAACAAAACCTTCATAACGAACAGTGTGCTATTAATAGTGATGGGTTATGTGGGTGGAGATGGGGGGGTTGTTGCCGTGGGGCAGGGGGGCAAGGTTGGCCGAGGAGTGAGGTAGCACGAGTGGGGGTGCGGCTGGGGGGTTGGGGAGGCCAGGCTGGCCACCGCCCCAGCTGCTGTACAGTCGGCACGCACAAGGTGGCCAGGGCTGCACGGATCAGCTTCTACAGTCACCTGAGTGAAGTATTTCAATGTTCATATGGTACTACAAAATCAGTGGGCATTTGTATAGTAGTAGTAGTAGTAGTAGTAGTAGTAGTAGTAGTAGTAGTAGTAGTAGTAGTAGTAGTAGTAGTAGTAGTAGTAGTAGTAGTAGTAGTAGTAGTAGCAGTAGTAGCAGTAGTAGTATACATCATAATCTTCCTGTTTTGCATACATTGTTTTGTCGAGAGTTCGGAATATTGATCCCCTGTAGAGTGTTGGTTTCTTCTCCAGTGTCCTTGTCTGAACTGAGGTGTGGGGGCCCGGAGGTGGTGTGCGGAGAGTGCTGACAAGGATTATTTTTTTTTTTTATAATAGCATCTTTCCATGCTACATTATAATATTTTCCTTCTTTAAAAAAAATTTAACAAAAAATTGCTCCAACAATGTATCAAAAATAAACTTTGCTATAACTTTGCGTACAAAAAAGACCATATAGTAACAATGGTCCGTTATATTCCACAAACTTTTGTACTAGTTAACTAAACAGCGGAGCCCTGATGACGGTGTCTCGCGTGCCCCGCTGGCCACAGTGACTGGGGCGGCCTCGGGGCTACACAGGGGTCAGAACTCATTACAGGAGCCTCAACACAGGTGCAGTGCGGACACACGCACGCACTAACACATGCACGCGGCACGTCACACTCTGTTACTGCCGCACGCACGCACCCTCTTTCGTCACAACTGGTCTGGGACCCGGGCAGGGTGGAGCAGCTTGGGCACTGCATACCTGCCATAAACAAAATCATACTCTATAGTGTGGAAACAAGAACAGAGACCCTACAAACAAACGCATCAACACAAATCAAATCCAACGGCCAGCCAGACTCCCCCCCGGCAGGAGGAGTGCCAGGCCGCCCAGCCAGCCCAGGCCCCAGAGGGCAAAACAAGCAAGCAAGCGAGGTCAAAGTGAGGGGAGAGCCGCCGGTTCTAAGCTCCAAGGTCGCCTTCTCTTTGGTATGTGGCTCGGGTCGTAGTGGTGGCGGTGTGGTCCTCCCGGCGGCAGTGACCTCATTGGTGCATCCGTGGCATCAGCGGCCCCCGGCTGGGGCGCCCACTGTTGCCGCCACTGGTGGAAGGGGCGGACATCTGGATGATCGCTCTGATGCGCCGCTGGGCTGACTGTGGGAGTATGAGACGGATCATGAGTAAATATGTACACAGTCTTGGGTTCATACCTATTGATTTTCTAATGCAAGGACACTGGTCAAGGGTACAAAAACTTCCCACTGAGAGTACCAGTCCTTAAACAAAAGTCAAAGGGATCATCCAAAATTGAAAGATAACTATCTTGAAAGAGTTCACGTTATAAGGTGGAAGTACAGAAACAGGAAGGAAATTACAGAGTTTACCAGATAAATAGGATGAATGATAGATATTTGAGGGACCAATTAATCTACTACTGGTATATACTCTGCCTATCCTTTGTCTCATTGTGTGCCAATGTCTACCACCTCCCCTCTGGCCTTGGATCCTGTTCACTCACCTGCACAGAGAAGAAGGGGCCCACGATGTGTACAGTCGTCTCTTCTGAGGTGGTGGAGCCCTGCTGGGGAAGCTTAATGACTGAGCCTGTCTGCCGCTGGAGGTCACGCACATTCTGACCTCCCTTGCCAATTATGCGGCCTACCTGTAGAGTAAATGCTGAGGTTAGTGTGGGGGATGAGTGAGGCTAAGTAGGCCAAGGAATAGAAGGAGAAGGAAGAGGAGGAATCAATGAATCAAAGGGAGTCAGTCTGCAAGCAAATAAGGAATAGAAGGAGCAGATATCTATGAATAAAAGGGAGAACAGTCTGCTTGCACTCATTTAACTGTATCAGACATGAATGTGTGAACTCTCCGGAATGAACAAATGCAAGAGCAAAGAAATAAAAGATAAGCAAGCCACTTAATTAATCTGATGCCTAACACAGGATGCTTTAAATCTCAACTGACTTCCAAAAATCTAACACAAGGAAGCCACAGAACTAATATGAAGTAAAGGGCAGAAAATCAGGTAATAGGGACAAGACTGAGAGCTTACTTGACTGGACGGCACCACGATCTCCACTGTTAGCCTCACATCCTCCACCCCGACGCCGTAGCCTTCTTCTCGGAGCTTCTCAAATATCAAAAACTGAGCCTGAAAGAGAGAAGAAAATAGTTCAAAATATCAAGTGAAACCTGATCTAACTTCGTATTAGCCTTGCATCATGAAGGGAATACATAATGTGCCTTCCTCTCACAGCTTCTCATATGCCAAAAACTGTGACTGTAAGAGACGGGAATGCTGTGAGTGAAGCCTGATCTGACTTGACACCAGCAGGTAAGGGAGCTCAAATTATGGAAAAACAAAACAATAACAGTGCAATAACGGACTTAAATTCATAACAACAGAACAACACCAGACTACTACTACTACCACCACCACCACAACCACCACCACCAACAACAACAACAAACTTCCAATAAGCATAAAGACAAATATCAACAAGACTACTACCATCCACCTTCCACTGATGGAACATAATGAAAGCCAAGCAACATTAGACTTTGAACCATCAAACCATCACCATCACCACCACCACCTTTCCTACAAGCCCAAAAATACTTAATTGAACTACAAGACCATTACCACCACCCACTTCCAATAAGCCAAGTAAAACCAACATCAAACAACACTAGACTTCAAACCAAAACACCACCACCACCACCACCACCACCAATCCAATAAGCCCAATAAAACCCCAACATCAAACAACACTATAGTCCGACTAAAATATGAAGGCCGCTGATAGGAGAGACCTATCGGGGGGCTGCAGCGTCTCCAAACGTCACAGCCCCAATTATAGGATTAACACTGAAGTGTGGAGAAACGCCCATCTCTCCCGCTCTCTCTCTCTCTCTCTCTGGCTTGTTACTACTTCCTACTGTTTCTTATTACTATATAGTTCTCTCATGCACGTGTGTGTGTGTGTGTGTGTGTGTGTGTGTGTGTGTGTGTGTGTGTAATCCTGCTTGGACGAGTCTCAACAGTTTACGTATTGGTTCTCCTGTGACGCGGCACACACACACACACACACACACACACACACACACACACACACACACACACACACACACACACACACACACACACATAGCAACCTGATAGCAATATACAGAGTGATGATTGGCATGGAAAAAATGGATAGGGAAGATCTGTGTATGTGGAATGGAAGAATGTCGAGGGGCATGGGCAAACTAAAATGGCCACTTATAGGAGAGATGTATAGCTTCTCTCTCTCTCTCTCAATTACACACACACACACACACACACACACACTCTCTCTCTCTCTCTCTCTCTAAAATAGACAAGTAGACATGCATCTTTTTTGTTGTTTTATTTTACTCTTTTTCCACACCACCCAAGAGGTAAGAGATAAGGTGCGTTATTTTTATAGAGGTTTTACCCTGTAGGCATAATCCTCTCTCAGTTAATTAATCAGACAGTTCTTCGTCAGAAGTGTTCTCCACATTGATAATAAAAGAATCCTCTAAGCAGAACTTGTTGACGCTGTAAATAATTTATTTCTCTCGACTATGAAGGTTGCAATGGCGAGTAGCGCGGACAAGATATTCATCTTCCATCCTGAGCGACAAGGAGGGGAGGAGTGACTGATTTGACCTGGGGATTATCAGCGGTCAGGGAGGTTGATCTCACCCATGTCCAACCTTGAAAAGTAGCAATGCTGGAGAGCAGTGGTGCTACATTTTGTGGTATCTATACAAAATCATTGTCTTCATTACACTAAAACAATATTCAAAGCTCTCTATACATCCTTAAGATGTAAGCTAATAATGAGATCGAAACATGTGCTACAATGCTTGGCGACGCCGCAACCGGGGAATTCCCGTTAGGTCTCCCCCCTCAGCGGCCTTCATATTTGAGTCGGACTATAGACTTCAAACCACAAAAACACCACCACCACCACCACCATCACCACCACCCACCTTCCACTGAGCCTCGGGGGACCCTACGATGGTGACTTTCCGTTCAGACTGCTCTGTGGGTCGCCCTTCGTCCTCCAGTGGTGCTATTTTAACCGATGCCCCACTAAACCTGATGATGTTGCGGATGTGGGAGCCTTTGGTGCCGATGATGGCGCCCACTGCTGAGTTGGGGATGTACAAATATGCCGTCTCCTGCAGGGGTGAGATGAAAAATTGTGAGCCAGAGAGGGAAAGAGAGAAAAAGGGGAATATGCCGGAGCGAATTGGGAGAATTTGTGAACCAGAGAGGTCAGGGGTGAGAGGAGGATTTATGAGATAGAGAAGGTAAAAGTAAGAGGGTTATGCTGTTTCCTGCAGGGGTGAGATGGAAAGTATTGAGCCAGAGGGAATACATGTACAGGGGTGAGGTAGCATTTGTAAACCTGAGAGAGAGAGAGAGAGAGAGAGAGAGAGAGAGAGAGAGAGAGAGAGAGAGAGAGAGAGAGAGAGAGAGAGAGAGAGAGAGAGAGAGAGAGAGAGAGAGAGAGAGAGAGAGAGAGAGAGAGAGAGAGTATATAGGTATTCAGAAATGGTTCGCTCACCCACTATTATTTTCAAAGGCCACAAAGATGAGTAGTCAAGATTTCAAGGGTGTTTCTCCAGTTCATGACGTAGAAATTTTTGCAATCACTATGTACAACCACACAAACACTCTTGAAAACCCTGTGTGACTTGACATTGAGGCTTTTGAAAGTAGCAGTGTGCAGATAAGTGTTTCAGAATATAGGCCATACCTCTTAAACACTACCACTTCCATATCTCAAGAATCACCACAAGCAAATCTATGACCCTTCCAAACTCACATATGCCTTAAAACAATCCCAATTCTTTCAACACATATACAAAAAAATTAATCAAATCACAACTCAAGCAAATTTACAAGCACACTAAACTCACATACCCCTAAAAACAACGCCAATTCTTTCACACAACCAAAAAAAATCACTATCACACACTAAGATTCTTTAGCACACTAGACCCCAGACACACAAAACATCAAGACAGAGCAACACACCTCTTCGCCACCCACCTCAGCTGCCTCCGAGCCATGATAGCCCTGTTGGCTGGAGATGGGTGTGGGATAGAGAGGAGGATAGGAGGTTGGTGAGGAGCCATACATGCCCATCCCGGCCCCGGCTGCACCCCCGCCGCCGCCGCGTGGAAGGCCGAACCCCACAGTGGACATCATGGCCATGGGGTGCAGGCCAGGGAACATGGCACTTTGCGGGGCGAAGGCTTGGAGGTCACTCTCATAACTGGACCTCAATCTGGCGCTGATCATGTTCTCTGCCATGGCAATGTCCTCTATGCTTCCCTGGGGACAAAATATATGGTGAAAATCTTGTTTACTCTATGGTAAGTTAATCTATTTATAAAGGTGTTCTTCTATAGGGTTAAAATCTTAAACTTTTTAATCTATGACAAAATTAATAGTGATGTTTTTATGTATCCCTGGGGACACAAAATACAGGGTGAAAATCAAAATTACTCTATAATGGTGATGTCTTCTATGGGGTGACAATCTTTAATTCTTTACTCTATGACAAAATTAATAGCGATTTTTAATGCTTCCTGTGGTTACAAAAAACACAATGAAAATCTAGTTTACTCTATGACAAATTAATTAATAATGGATGTCTTCAATGAGGTGAAAAATCTTGAACTTTTTACTCTATGACAAAATTAATAGCAATTTTTAATGCTTCCCTGGGGTCACAAAAAACACAATGAAAATCTAGTTTACTCTATGATAAATTAATTAATAATAGTGATGTCTTCTATGGGGTGAAAAATCTTGAACTCTTTACTCTATGACAGAATTAGTAGTGATGTTTTCTATGCTTCCCTGGGGTCATAAAGAATAGGGTGAAAATTTGGACACTTTACTCTACAATACAATCAATCTGGCATGATGATGTCTATTGTGGAGTGAAAACTTTGAACTCTTTACGCGATGACAAAATAAATCGCATTTCCCTGTTGGCAAAAAAAATTGGATGAAAATCTTAACCTCTTTACTCCATGGTAAATTAACCTGACATAGTGATTTCTATACTGCCCAGGAAAAAAAAAAAAAAAAAAAAAAAAAAAAAATATATATATATATATATATATATATATATATATATATATATATATATATATATAAATAAATAAAATAAAATTTAAATAAAAAAACTGAAAAATTTAAACTCTTTACTGTATGACAAAATTAACTTGCCATAGCAATGCCTTTTATGTTTCCCTGTAGACACAAAAAATGTTTAAATTTTGCACTCTGAATTCTAAGTTAATGTGGTTTTAGTAATTTTATAATGGCAATGTCCTGAGATTTGTGGATATTTTTTTTGCAAGTGCAGGAAGGGCAAAGCAAATAAAATGCCACTTTCTCTCTCTCTCTCTCTATTTTTCTGAACTAAACATTACATACAAATGAACATAAAAAGATCAATTTCTAAGCTAAACAATCACTGTCTTGGGTCATTTATCTGGACACTACTCTCTCTCTCTCTCTCAGTACCTTTATGGTAATGATGCGTTCCAAATTGAAGCTATTGATGTCATTGATGCTAGAGACTGTTATCTTGGTGGAGGTGTCGTCCATTATTTTCTTGATGGTTGTCCCTCCCTTGCCAATGATGCGCCCAATGAGGTTGTTGTGAGCAAGAATCTTCAGGGGAACCTCTCTGTGGAAGAGATGTGTGGGTTTGTAAGGTTACCAATACTGATTAATCCTTTACTATGATATGTAATGATTCACAGCAACAGAAAAAAAAAAAAAAAAAAAAAAAAAGTGTGGTATCTTTATCAGCACTCACAAGAAAGAAGGGTTTAAAAGACTATATTTCTAAATTTCTAGGCATTATGTAATGATTCATAGCACTAGAAGTTAATATCTGGTATCTTCATCAGCACCTAAGAGGGTTTAAGAATTGTTTATTTTGTAATTTCTAGGCAGTAGCTGTAGAATAAACAGTGTATCAGAGTGGTGAGTGATTAAAAGTGTGCCAAATACCAGTGAAAGAATAAAAAAATTGCTCTTGTTAAGCAGGGTAAGTTATTGGAGATGAATGTTGAGTCTGGTATGTTCAGTTATTTGCTTAAGTATGTTGTGAATGATCTGTAGTGTTTCTAATCTAGTGGTAGGAAATGTTATCAATGACGTGCACAGTTTTCGCCGAGTTCATAGTCTGTAATTAAATAATGGAAAAAAAATTATAAATGAAATGTAGTTTTGATTGCCTCTGTAAAAATGTTTGATTTTATAAAAGGAATGCCAGGAAGATATACACAAAGTTATCAATAGTGATAATAGAAATAATAATAGACCATACAAAGATAACTTGAATGGAAGATATACATGAAAATAAAGACATGAAAGTAATACAACCTCAATATATAAGAACATAATAATCACATCTCTGAAAGCTGGCAAACTCACACCCAAGACTTTTACCACAACAGAACATGAAAATAAGAATACAAGTTGCAAGAAAAGTAAAACACAAACATAAAAACCTGAAAGTAATAAAACTCTAACATCTGTGAACAACTTATAGTCTCTGAAGGCTGGCACACAATAACCCAAGACTTTCACCACACAGAGAATAGGAGAAAAAAGACATATTGCAATAGGAAAAATAAGACATATCAATAATAAAAATACCTATAAACTAACAAGGCACTAAAAGAATACACAGTTATGAGAGGCCTCAGTCAACATTCACACACACAGCAACACAACACACAAGAATAAAAAATACTAAAATACATAAGTCAAATCAAATCAAATAAACAAATAAATAAATAAACACCCAAGACACTCAAACCTTAAAGAACACAGTTATGAGAAGCTTGAGTCAACATTCACACATACAGCAACACAACACACGAGAATAATGGAAAAAAAAAAAAATAAATAAATAAATAAATAAATAATAATATTAATAAAAAATAAATAAATAAATAAATAAATAAACAATAATAATAAATAAATAAATAAATTCCCATGACATTTAAACCTTAGAGAACACAAAGTTATGAGAAGATTCAGTCAACATTCTCACACACACACACACACACACACAGCATCACAACGCAACACACGAACCCCTTATTGGTGTTGTCAGCCTCTTCCTGCATCACTTCCAGAATGCGCTTGCAGGCATTAGTGCAGTTTTCAGGATTCCCGTAAATGGTGATCGCTTTCTCCAAGGAGCCGGCGTTATCCTTTCTATGGACATCAACTCGAGCCCTTGTCTGTTGAAGGGAATAGCTGGTGAGTGGCTGGTCCTGTTACCTTATCTTTCATTCACCTATTGTGTTCTTATGTGACAAGTAAATGACCAACCACAGAGATATATATAACCTATGGACATCAACTCTAGCCTTTGTCTGTTGAGGAGAACATCTGGTGAGTGGCTGGTACTTACCTTACCCTACACTCTACTTTCTATATTTATACGAGGAGTACAGGTGTAAATAACTAACCACAGAGATTCAACCTATGGACATCAACTCTAGCCTTTGTTGTGGGGAATGGCTGGTCTTGCTAGCTTATCCTACACTCTGTTGTCTGTATCTATATGACAAGTACAGGTGTATATTTAACCTAAGTGATTCTGGTATTATAGTTCTGACTGGTTCTGTTAGCTTACCCTATATTCAGCTATTGCCTATACTGTCTTTGTGTGAGAGGTAGAGGTGAATAGAACTAACCAGAAATATTTAACCTAAGTGGTCCTAGGTATTATAGCAGCAGCTCTGACTGGTTCTGTTAGCTTTCCCTACACTAAGCTATTGTTTGCATGGTTGCTGTGCTTATCTGACATGTGTAGGTGAACTTACACTTGACTATCTCGAGAAATATTCAACTTATGTGATTCTGATAATGTTAGAAGCACCTCTGACTCGTTCTTTCAATTTTTCCTGCACTGTGTACATCATTGTCTAGGTTCTATGAATACTGTGTTCATCTGACATGTACAAGTGATGTACACTATTCAAATCCTGAGAAATATTCATCATTTTAGTACTTAAAAAGTATCTCGTGTAACTATTATCTGTGTATCAACATGTACAGCTCCTATGGATACTGTGCTGATCTGGTATGAATAGGAGTGAATAAATGCATGAATAACTTATACTTAACATAGATTCTAGTTATTGCAGAGGCATGAGGCACTTGAAGGCAGGTACCTGTTGTGTGATTGTCCTTATCGTGGCCCCCTGGCGTCCTATGATCGCTCCAACCATTTCACTCAACACAAGGATACGGAGAGGGAAGTCTGTGTGGCGCTGGGAGGGAGAGGCTGCCCCTGGACCTCCCATAGGGCCCGCTCCCATGGATCCCCCGCCTGCTGCTCCCCGCGGGCCCCTCCGGCGGTCCATCAGACGGTCCACACGCAGGATGCCTCCCGCTAGGTTGATGCCGTTCAGTCGCTGTGCTGCCTCTCGCGCCGCCTCTAAAGATTCGTAGGTCACATGCACCACCTGCAGTACAGACGTAGAGCATCACCTCACTGCTCCACAAAACCACAGGGAGTTATACATGATTAAATAACTGAAAGAATACTAAGGTTGAAATCAAAAGACATTGAGGTATGAAAAGAAGTCACAATATTTCTTCACAATGTTGTCATGTTTCCTGGGTGAAGGATTTCTTTTTGTTAAGATGTTTTCCTCCCTCTATCTGTCCTTGCTCTTTCTCCTCCACCCTTTCCCCTTACTCATCTAAAACCACAAAGAAGCTGCAATAAGCCATCAGGCCTACACGTGGCAGTCCTTGCATAAATCATACCAACCTACTTCCATCTCAACCCAATCATGTAACTCAGCTGTGCAAGATGATTTCAGTCAGTCACTAATGCAAAGGTAGTCTTTTTCCACCTGACAACCCCATCCATGTAACTTTAAAGCACAAGATCCCTCCAGTCAGTCACTAATGCCAGGGTGGTTAAACTGATGTAGCTAGTCATTCAAATCTGTCAAGTCTGTCCAAGCATGCACTGAAGAATGACACCCTACTACATTTTTCAGCCCTCAGAGAACAGGAGTGGTTAGACAGATGTAGCAAGTCATTCAAATCTGTCAGTCTGTCCAAGCATGCACTAAAGAATGACACCCTATTACATTTTTCAGCCCTCAGAGAACTAAACACAGCTCCCAATCAATAATATTTCCTGGCCCATTGAGAGGAACTTGAAGAAATGTCACCTGTCAGTTAGGCCTCAAGATAATCATACCCCAGCTACAGTTTCATCCTGCCGGGGGAGAAGTAATAAAGAGCACATGACAACCCTGTAATTTGGGGAGGTATAACAAAAGGCCTTCATTCCATGTTGCTTCTTTATGTAAAATTCAATTAAGATCACCACTGCACTTCAGGTTTGGGGTGAGATCAATTTGGACTGTCAGGGAAAAGACATTAATTTGTAGGAGTGTGGTGTGGGTCTATCTGCTACATTTCCTCTCTCTCTCTCTCTCTCTCTCTCTCTCTCTCTCTCTCTCTCTCTTGCTATTCTTACACATACTCAGGTAGATAGCAAAGAGCACCTTTTCAATGTGAATGAATCTTGGTAAGTAAAAGTCTAACCATAAAGTTTTAGATGAGTTTGTAGTGTCTGTATTCAATAATGGGACAAAAAATTATGCATGACATGCACAGAAAGATATCCACAGTTATCAAAATAAACATAACAAAAAGTAGAGCATAAAAAGAAAGACAAGAATGGAAGACATATTCAGTTTTACAACTTGTAATTTTATTTAATCATATTCTTTACAAACTCAGGAAACAAGAGAACTTTTACAATAAAATAAATGAAAGTTAAGTAAAAATGAAAGCCATTTTCTTTTACTAATGTGCATACTATTCTTTTTTTTTTTTTTTCTTCCCTCCACAACGTAGTGTTTGGCAGCATTTTAAGATGTCCATAAACATGAGGTGCAATGCTGCCAAGAGGTGCATATGCTTGCCAAGACTAAGCACAGCAATGCAGCACACACAACCATTAGCAGCTGCTGGTGCCTGGTGTGCTGTCTCACTCCGGGACACACACTGGCTAAATATACACCTTTGCATCCTACACCAAGTACCTCCAAATAAAGACGCAAGTAAGTGGAAAGCATAGAAGGTTACCGAGTTAAATAGTATCACAGCGAATCGCAGGTAGTTACATTTTTACTCCCGTTTACAATTACAGTATCACCCAGAATCACCGCTTTTTAACTACAAACGCACATTACTGACTTACCCACACAATATTGATACGTGTTAATGAGCCACATCAAGTAAGGTCAACTAAGCACAAGCCGCGTAACCACGGAGGCAGGTCGAGGCAATCACGGTCATGTTAACTCAATACTTTTTTTTTCTTCTATATATTATTCCTGGCTACGTATAAACAAATAATGAACACAGTAGGGGTCATGGTATTAATTCTTTCACTGGTCTAATCACTTTGCTCACAGTGAAGAGAATAAGGAGAGGAAAAGTTAATCATGGTCATGTCAACTCGCATACTTTCTCAACATTACTCCTGGCTATGTATAGAGAAACAGACAATAAACACAGCAGGGGTCATGGTATTAATCCTTTCACTGGTCTACTCATTTCACTTACTATGAAGAGAATAAGTAGAGGAAGAGAGAATGTTACGTACCAAGAATGAATGGCAAAAAAACATCTTACACGAAAAGTAGACAATTAACTTACTTTCAAGAATTATGAGGTAGCGAAACTAAACTTACAAATAAACAAAGAAATACATACAAAAAAATAAACACAAAGAGATAACCACAAGAAAATAAAAATAAAAAAAACACCGTCCACCTAAATCATTTCCAAGGACGGTTTCCATGCCCTAACACAGCCATACCCATCTCACCCTCTATTTCTCCCCCTTTCTAGCTCCACATACCAGGTAGTAGGGCGACACATATTCCAGGGACGGTGGGGAGTGTTTGTATCGGGTTGGGGAGTAAGAGCAGCTTGGTGGGGAGCAATTTTCTTGCCCCTGTATTGCGTCCACGTGATTCAAGTTCGCCATGGTTCGCGTCTGCTGCCGTCTAGCTAACCAATGGCTGATCCTACTTCAGAGTTTTTATATTATCTTTACTATTAGGCATGTGGTTTGTGACATTAATGCATTTATAAGTTTAAAAAATTCCATGCTTTCGTTTTTTATTGGTAAAGTTTGTTGTATATGGATATTTGTTTGATTGTTTCCTGTGGTATGATTTGAGGCAAGTGGCTAGATGGCTGTCTTCACTTAGGGCTTACGGAATGCAGTGGTGGTGTTATCAGTATAGTTTATGAAAGGTTTTAATATTTATGTCTTTAAACACCTAAGCTTTTATTCTCGTTCATTCCACTTAAATTCATTCGTATATCAACATCATTTGATATCTTACCGGTCTTCAACCAAGGTCTTTCCATATTGACTTCCACAGCCTGTCTATATACTTACCCTTTTTCTATGTGGCCACACTATGGTAGACAAACCAAAAGTGCAATATACGTGGTGGACTTCCTCTCGAGTATTTCAGCTTTGTAAAGATTTTAACTAAGTGCCAAAAAGGTTCGGTTCTTATAGTGAAGCAAGGCACTGAACCTCATGAATAGTGTCTCGTAGCTTCCCCACATTCAGTTACCTTATAAATAATCGCCTTATAAATCCTTGGGAGAGACGACTATGCGAGATAGGGTTAGGAAAAGAATATTTAGAATTAATTTATATTTTTCTAAATTATGAAACACATACCGAATCGGCTCCGTTACAAACACAAATACCTTGCCAGCATCGTAGGGAGTCTATTTGAGATAAACACACTTAGAAAAAAACAGAAAAACACGCTGAATGAACCAACTTTACTTCCCACTACCTGACCATTAAGAAACAAAAACCAGTCACGGTCAAGGTCGAGTTATATGGCAGAATCCCACTTTTTTTGCACCAAGTTTACGCTGCTGATTCGAACACAGCACCGAGACTTGAATGGATCTTGAAACCTCGCACCTTGACACAAAACAATAGACAAAAAATAGAACGCTTACTATATGAAAAAGAAAATAATAATAATAATAAAATAAAATAAATAAATACATAAAAAGTAAGACATAGACGGATAGCTAGACAAATAAAAGAAATAAAATGGATCTTGAAATCTCGCACCTTGATGCAAAGCAGTAGAGAAAAATAGAATGCTAACTGTAATAAAAAAAGACGATAATAAAAAAAGACAGATAGATAGATAGATGTAGATAATAGATAGGTAAATAGATAAGTAAATAAAATGGATCTTAGATGGATGGATAGATAGATAGATAGATAGAGAGAGATAGACAGATGTAGATTATAGATAGGTAAATAGATAAGTAAATAAAATGGATCTTGAAACCTTACACCTTGACACGAAGCAATTGGGAAATACAATGATTATATACTACATGAAAAAAAAAAACGATAAAAAAGAAAACTAGATAAATAAAACGATACGTATGAAAAACTGATAAATGAATAAAAAAGATAAATAGATCAATAACTATGAAAAAGATGATACATAAAAAAAATGGAAAAAAATAGAACGTGAACTATGAAAACAGACGATAAGTATATAAAAAAAAAAAGATAAATAGATCGATAGATAGACCTAGATTATAGATAGCAAAAGATTAAGGATAAATAGGTCGATAGATAGATGTCGATTATAGATAGCAAAATAGACGACTAAAATAAATAAAAGGATACATTTTTTTTTAGCCCTTAGGATACAACAGAAGTACATCTAAAGTAAGCAACACTAGATAGCACAGACGAAGGTTCCTCCCCACCAAACATCACAAAAAAATAAAAATAAATAAATAAATAAATAGAAATAAAACAAAAATGAGCTAATCTATCTTACCCTACCCATCTCTTTACTCCCTTCACTTTTTTACCATCTAGAGATTTGTTACATTTCTATTTTTCTTATCCCAGCCCACTCATACCCCACGCCCGCACGCCCATTAAGCCTCAAAGCATAACCAACCCACCGTCCGCCCAGCCCGGCCCCGCCCCGCACCCGCCCACGGATGTTGCAAAGCCTGGTGGCAAACAGAAAATGGGCTGAGAGAGTCGCTCCAGACTGAACACACATAGGCTGTATTGACTCTCTCTCTCTCTCTCTCTCTCTCTCTCTCTCTCTCTCTCTCTGTACGTGTGTGTGTGTGTGTGTGTGTGTGTGTGTGTGTGTGTGTGTGTGTCGTTTATTCTCTTACATTTATGCAACTTTCATTGGGTGTATGTCTGTCTGTATGTCTGTGCGTGTGTGTCTGTTTAGGCCCTATACCTGAGTCTCTGTTTATGTCTGTCTGTCTGTCTGTCTGTCAGTCTGAATCTTTCTCTTATCCAGCTGTTAATAAGACTATTATGAGAGAGAGAGAGAGAGAGAGAGAGAGAGAGAGAGAGAGAGAGAGAGAGAGAGAGAGATGCATGATCTGTATCTATATATAGTAACCCAACTCAACAGACCAAACCCGAACCGTCCTGAACTAAAGACTAATCTAAACATGGTCATCAGTATTAAAGAAAGAAAATTGCAAAAAAAAAAAAAAAAAAAAAAAAAATACAAATAAAAGTAGAAAAAATAAATAAATAAAATCAGCATCCTTAACAAGTAACCTAACCTAACACAGACCCATACAGACGTAAAGTAAATAGACTCAACCCAAACCGTTTCGAACTGAAGACTAACCTGTGTATGGCCGTCCCTCGAGGCGTACTTCTCGCACTTCTCCACCGCCCCGACGCTCTCCAGGATTTGATTGAGCTCCTCTTGTCGGGCGTCAACAGGCACTCCGCTCACCCTCACTCGCGTCTCTAGCCTGCCGGGGAGAGGAAAGAACACGAATTAACTAGAAGAAAGCCACGAGTTTTGATTTTGGGTGTTATGAGGGAAACTAGAAAATATAAATAAAAATGGAATAGAAACAAGAGAATTACAAAGAGGAAAGAACATGAATTAAGTAAAAGAAAGCCACGAGATTTGATTTTTGGTGACGAAAGATTGAGAAACGTTAGATTTTTGGGGGATTATGAAGGAAACGAGAAAAAAGAATATAGAAGTGATAGAAACAACAAGCGGTTTACATAGAGGAAACATAAATTACTATAAGAAAGCCACGAAGGATGATTTTTAAGGGTGAAAGACTAGGAAACGCTAGATTTTTTTGGGAATTAAGAGAGAAACGAGAAAAAAAATATAAACAGGATAGAAACAAACGAATTAATAGAGGAAAGAACATGAATTACCAAAGAAAAGCCACGAGGTTTGATTTTATGAGGGTGACAGATTGGGAAAGATTAGATATTTTAGAGGGTTGTGAAGAAAACGAGGAAAATAATATAAATGGGACAGAAACAACAAGCGAATGAAATAGAGAAAAGAATGCAAATTAACTAGAAAGCCACGAGAGAAGATTTTTGAGATGAAAGACTGAGAAGCGTTAGAATTTTTAGGAGTCATGAGAGAAACGACAAAAGAATTGGAATGAGACAGAAAACGAACGGATTACTAGGAGAGAAAAAGAGACGAGAGATGGTTTTTAAGACGTAGTAAGTTGGGAAAGAGCTTAGATGTGCTGTTCTTTTACTAGTGAGTTAGTAATGGGGGGGGGATGAATAACAGTTAAGGATGAAACAGAAAATACTACAAGAGACGAGGATTATGCCAGGAAAGAGACAGACGGCGGAGTTTTAAAGATGAGGGAAAGAAAAAGAGGAAAACAAACAAAATACGAGGAATTTAATAAACAGGAAAAACATAAAAAAATATAGGTAGAAAAAGATATGGAATTATTTATATAGACAGTGATAGGAGAGGAAAGTGAATAGAAGTGTTTTTGTGGATGAGAGAAAAGGACAAAATGATCATAGGGAAAAAAGAAGAAGAAGAAGAAGACGACTGTTAAAGAAGAAGATTGTTAAAGAAGAAGATTGTTAAAGAAGAAGCACAAGAACAAGAAGACTGGATTAAATAGACAGAAAGACTAGAAAGGCGGAGTTAAAGATTCACAGCACAACAGGCAACAGAAAACGGAGGGGAGACTGCGGTAAAGTGATGAGCGAGTGGCTGGAGCGAAGAGAGGAAAACAGCAAAGGCAAGGACGAATAAAAAGAAGAAAAAAAAAAACAAGAAAAACAAGACACGGAGGTGGAAACGATGCGTGGATGCCTTCGTACTGTGTTGCCTTGGTGGAAAACTACGTGTTAAGTGACGTGAAGAAACATTGTGTTGCTGCCCACTATTTTTCTTGCTTTTTTAACTTTTTTGTGCGTGTTTCAAGTTTTGTGGAGATGTTTTCATACCTCAGAGAGAGAGAGAGAGAGAGAGAGAGAGAGAGAGAGAGAGAGAGAGAGAGAGAGAGAATATGTAGAAAAAAAAATTAAACTTAAAGCTCATTATGTAGAAAATGAGAACTCTTTAATAAGTTTTAGTGAAGCATCAGCATAAAAAACGGGTGTGATGGATGCCAGACTTTGTGGAAACTGACGAAAGAAAACGAAAAGTAAGAAAAATAAAACGAAAAGATAATGAATATGGGAAACAATAAAAAAAACTCACACTGAAAATAAGATAGAACGAAGAGAAAAGAAAAAAAAATTAAAGAGAAAAGAACATACAAGTGAAATTAATACTTAAAAAAAAATAACGATGGATAATTAAATGTAACGAACAAATAGATAAATAAAATAAACGAGCTGAAAATACATAAATACAGAAATAACAACAGTAACAATAACAACAACAACAACAACAACAACAACAAACACCAACATTAAGTAAGGCAATAATACAATTTAAAACTACTGAGGATGTAGCAACAAGCACATTACAGAGGAGGAGGAAGGAAGGAAGGAAGGAGGAGGAGGAGGAGGAGGAGGAGGAGGAGGAGGAGGAGGAGGAGGAGGAGGAGGAGGAGGCAACTTGAGCACCGTCTTGACCTGTCCCCTTTAAAACATTTTCCTTACCTCCTCCTCCTCCTCCTCCTCCTCCTCCTCCTCCTCCTCCTCCTCCTCCTCCTCCTCCTCCTCCTCCTCGACCCCACCCCCCCTATCCAAGCCATCTACTTTAGAATTTTCCGAACCTTTCATTTCTTTGCTTCGTCTTTCCTTTTGGTACCTCGGCAACCGTAGAATTTCTTGCTTTCCAGCCACTTTTCTTTTCCCCCTTTATCAATTATTCGGCCATTGCTCGGGTCATTAAAAAAAAGGATTAAAAAAAAAGGAGAAAAAGAAAAAGACACCTATTCACTCACACAGGACGTTTTCATTTTAATTAGCGCCGGAAAGTATTAAAAAAGTGAAGTGAAATGAAAAAAAAATATATATTAAGTCGTTTTCTATTATTGGAGGAAAAGTATTCGTATCTTTTTTCTCTGGTTTGTTGTTTATGATTTTTTTTTTCTTTTTCTATATTTTTTTTATTGCGTACGTTAGTTTTTTTTTGATATAAAGTACGATACACTGACGTAATGAGTGTGTCTGGTACTTGATCTCTCTCTCTCTCTCTCTCTCTCTCTCTCTCTCTCTCTCTCTCAACATTTACAAACGTACGAGAATTTTCTTTTTTGTACGATATTCCAGACAAAACAATAAACAACACCTATCAGTCTCCGTTTTCTCTCTCTCTCTCTCTCTCTCTCTGATATTCACCTCAAAAAACATATCAAAGTACTCGTGTGGTTTCCTCTCTCTCTCTCTCTCTCTCTCTCTCTCTCTCTCTCTCTCTCTCCATCAGACACTTGCTTATGTTTCCCGCCAGAATAAAAAAAAAAAGGTTACATCACACACACACACACACACACACACACACACACACACACACACACACACACACACACACACACACACACACACACACACACACACACACGAGTCTCTAGCTGGCTGAGTCTATGATGCTGGCTTCAAGATTTTCCCTAGTTTTATAACCTATTTTTTCCCGCCGTTTTTCTCCACCAAGATTACATCACCGGCTCCTGTTACCGCCCTGGAAGAGAGAGAGAGAGAGAGAGAGAGAGAGAGTTACATCATACTCTCTCTCTCTCTCTCTCTCTCTCTCTCTCTCTCTCTCTCTCTCTCTCTCTCTCTCGTCACAATACTGGTGCTACACTCTCCCCTCCCCTCCCCCAACCCTTCACTGGTTCATTAGTAAATCTTTTATCTAAAACTACACTAGAAAGGCTTTTTATGGGTG
>NC_059287.1:14867633-14872633 GCF_017591435.1 Portunus trituberculatus | reverse complement strand
GGAAGAGCGAGAAGGAAGAGGAAAGTAGAGAAACAAAACAAAATAAAAAGTCAAAGTTGATAATAAGAACAATTGAAAGAAAGTGAATGGGTTAAGACGCCAAAATGTTTAAACTATCACTGGAACCATAGAAAAGGAAGAAAAGGAAGAAGAAAGGAAGAAAAAGATAAAACAAAAGAAAACCCACACATTCATACAAAACCAGTTAAAAAATGCACCATAAATAGATCGTAATAAATGAGGGAACCCGCAAGCCGTGGTACAGTGGAACCATGCGTGCTTTGGGGTCCGAGGGGTCTCCAAGCAAGCGCACGGGTTCGAATCCTGTCCACGGTCCGAGTGTAGGTTGGGCTTCCTCATTTGGGGCAACGGTTTCCTAGCGGGTGGGCTTCGAGATAGGAGGTACCCCAAAAAGTATCCCCTTAAGCCCATAAATCCCCGTGAAAAGCCAACGTGGTATAAATAATAAAAAAGAGGCTGTCAGGCATACACGTGGCAGTCTCTGTATGGGCAAAGCTACCTTGTGCAATCTACCACCTCCATCCATAAATTCACCTAATCTTCTTTTAAAGCTCCCTATTGACTCACGTAAGAACACTAGAAAACAGGAAATCTATAAGAACTAACACACACACAACAACAACAACAACATTGAGGCATAGGAACGGATAGGAGAGAGACGAGGAGAGAACAAGACGCTTATGAAGTCCACGGGAGGAGTAGGTATGATGAAAGTGACAGAAAAGTGGTGTTGCAACGCGGAGCCGATGATGAGAGTAGAGAGGAGGGAGTGTGGGGAATTGATGAGGCGAGGCGGCGAGGCGACAACCCTGTGAGAACCGCCACGCCTTCTTAACATGCAAGGAAACACACGGCGATTGAGACAGACTCCACCACGGGGCGCCTCTGCAGCAGTTAAGACGTGGCGCGGGTGGTGTGCCTACAGAATACTACCGAGAACTTGCCATACGGGACTCACACACCGACACACGTACAAACACGACCCAAAACACGTGTCAGAAACCAGAAAAAAACTACAGAAATATACAAAAAGGAGAATTAGTAACACCCGCATCACTGTTATCTTTTTTTCCCAGTAGCAAGCTTCTTTTCCCAAGGACGAGGCGGGAAACGTTCAACTGCATGTCAAGTAGAGTCATGTAATAGTTATGTGTGGGCAGACAAGCGCACTCGGCTATATAAGGTCTCGAAACCCTTACCGACACATGGAGGGAGGCTCGCCCGCTCAGCTCCATTCAAGAAACAAGCAAGCATCAATGAGAGTGCCGCGGTTCATTATTTTGCCGTGTGTCGCTTTACCTTTTGCTGTTGTTGTTGTTGTTGTTGGTGGTGGTGGTGGTGGTGTGCAAGGAGGATTTTTTTTTTCCTAGTGGTGTTTACTGTGCTTGTGCTGTGAAAGGTATGCAATTGTGGGTTCGTGCTGTGGGGAAATGCTGTTTTTTTTTTTATAGGTGGGGATTGTCATTAGTGCTGTGCTTGTGCTGTTAATTACTGTGGTGGTGGTGGTGGATGCTTTGCTGTGGTGCTGCTGCTGTGATGGGCAGGCTCTTTACACACACACACACACACACACACACACACACACACACACACACACACACTCTCTCTCTCTCTCTCACCAGTCACCACCGCCGTTGGTCACAGCAGCAGCAGCAGCAGCAGGAGTGTCGTCATTGCTGTGTGGGGAGGCTGAGCAGCTGTGTCTTTCCGTGTCTTCCTCCTCCATCTCTCCTCTACTTGTCTCTTCCCTCTTGCTCATCATTATCAACAATTTCTTCTTTTCTCTTGTTTATTTCGACTTCCTGTCTTTTTCGTTAATTTTTCTTGATTTACAGTTTCTACTACAGTAATTTTAGTTTTGTTTTTTTGTTTTATTTTGTTTGTCCTTTCTTCTTTTCTTTTTCTATCGCTCTTTATTTCAAGTTTCTACACACTAATTTCAAGCTTTTTTTCTTTTATTTTTTTTTTTTTTTTTTCTATCTATATCTTAAGTTTCAGTGCATTAAGTTAGTTTTGTCAATGTTCCTTCCTTCTCTCGTCTCTCTCCAGTCGCCTCATTTGTCTATCTCTGTTTTAATACTGTTTGTGTAAAGTCTTCACACTGTAACTCTCAAATACCGTCACTGTTTCTCTCTTTAGTTTCCCTTTTTCATCTGTGTTAAGTAAGTCTGGGTTAGTGAAAGGCGGAAACTGAAAGTACTTTTTTTTTCCCCCTTTTTTCCCCAACGCCGTTCCTTACACAGTTGTCAATTTTCCTTTTTCACTATTTCGTTTTCCTTTTCCGAGTTTATTCAATTTTCCTGTATTATTTTTTCTTATTTCTTTAATACCGAAATTTCTCTTTTCTTACTATTTTTTTTCCTTGTCAGTACCAAAATCTCGATTATTTCTGTTCTTATTATTGTTTTTTTTCTCTTTTCTTACAAATTTTCCCTTGTCAACACCAAAATCTCTACTATTTCTGTTTTCTATTCTTTTTTTTCTTTCTTTAAATACCTTGAATATCTAAATCCTTCACTTTTACAATCTTATTTATTTTCTTCCCTGCAAACACCAAAACCTCAATTATTTCAGCAGCTTCAAATATTTTTCTTCTTCTCATCCCTTAAACAAAGCAAACTCTTTCTATTTACATTATTTCGTCTCTAGTTCATTTATATTCCCAGATGTTCCGTTCATTAGTAGTCACCACACGCATACGAACACGAACACACACACGCACGCATAAACAAACACAAAAAAAACACACTAAACGTAACACACGAAACACGCAACACAAAAAAAGAAAAACTGACGCACACAGAATCACAATATTTCGCTCACGTTTTTAGCATTACTGGCCGTTATGAGTTACCGGGCTTCGTTTTCTGCTTCATTGCTTCAAAATGATCGAGTTTTGCTTCGCCCTTCAGTCAGTCTGTCAATCAGTTGGTCAGTCAGTCAGTCGGTCAATCACCTCAGCACTGACTAACTGACTTTCTGACTCACCGCAGCTGTTCCTCGTTCTACCTGATTAGAGAGTGAATGCTACCGACGAGAGAGAGAGAGAGAGAGAGAGAGAGAGAGAGAGAGAGAGAGAGAGAGAGAGAGAGAATTTATAATACACAATTTGTGCAACGAAAGAAAAAAAATCTACTTAAACATAACAGTATACGTGTGTGTGTGTGTGTTTCACTGTTTGATCTGCTGCAGTCTCTGACGAGACAGCCAGACGTTACCCTACGGAACGAGCTCAGAGCTCATTAATTCCGATCTTCGGATAGGCCTGAGACCAGGCACACACCACACACCGGGACAACAAGGTCACAACTCCTCGATTTACATCCCGTACCTACTCACTGCTAGGTGAACACCACCTACACGTGAAAGGAGACACCCAAATATCTCCACCCGGCCGGGGAATCGAACCCCGGTCCTCTGGCTTGTGAAGCCAGCGCTCTAACCACTGAGCTACCAGGTGTGTGTGTGTGTGTGTGTGTGTGTGTATTTATTAATCCACATGTGTACCAATGAGAGAGAGAGAGAGAGAGAGAGAGAGAGAGAGAGAGAGAGAGAGAGAGAGAGAGAGAGAGAGAGAGAGAGAGAATTTTCACACCTGTATATGTTAACACTTGCGCAAATACATTACTCGTACTGTACCTCCTCTTACTCGGAGGAGGAGGAGGAGGAGGAGGAGGAGGAGGAGGAGGAGGAGGAGGAGGAGGAGGAGGAGGAGAAGTGAGAACAGCTGTAGTATTCAATATTTTAAGATGAAGATGAAGAGGAAGAGAAGATAATAGTACACAAAATTCTCTCTCTCTCTCTCTCTCTCTCTCTCTCTCTCTCTCTCCGGTGATCCAAACTGAGAGGGAGGAATAATGTTAAATAAAAGAAAAAAAATATATATGTAAACAAATGTAGATACCTGAATTACCAATGGTGTGTGTGTATGTGTGTGTGTGTGTGTGTGTATTCCTTGCTTGACAGATTAAAAAAACACACACACACACAAGGGGAACAGAAAACTTGAAGGTCACACACACACACACACACACACACACACACACACACACACACACACACACACACACACACACGCACGCACGCACACACACACACACACACACACACACACACACACACACACACACACACACACACACACTTACCACAGCCTCCCTCACCCACACACCACCTCACTCAGGCTCAAACTGAAGAGAAGAGTGGAAAGCTTGGCCACCTGCCCACCCACACTTCCAAACACCTGTGTGGATAGAGATAGCACCCCCCCGCTACACTCTCTCTCTCTCTCTCTCTCTCTCTCTCTCTCTCTCTCTCTCTCTCTCAGAGGGTCAAACATATGTGTGTGTGTGTGTGTGTGTGTGTGTGTGAAACACTTGCTTTTTATCTGTTGGTGCTGTGTGTGTGTGTGTGTGTGTGTGTGTGTGTGTGTGTGTGTGTGTGTGTGTGTGTGTGTGTGTGTGTGTGTGTGTGTGTGTGTGTGTGTGTGTGTGTGTGCGAAGAGAGAGAGAGAGAGAGAGAGAGAGAGAGAGAGAGAGAGAGAGAGAGAGAGAGAGAGAGAGAGAGAGAGAGAGAGAGAGAGAGAGAGAGAGAGAGAGAGAGAGAGAGTAATACAAACACACAAAAACAAAGACAGAAAAGGAATAAAAGGAGGGAAAAAAAAAGAGCGAGAGGAAGAAATACAAGTATGAATGAAGACAAGAGAAGAACAAACAGCAGCAGACTTTTTGGCCCCAGGTGAGCGCCGTTCGTTAAGAGTTAATAGAGGAAAAGGTAAAGGAGAGGAAAGGGAGAGAGAAAAAGGAAAAAAAAAAAACATGGTCTATCACTTTTTTTCCCTTTTTCCTCCGTCGATCTTTCTCTATTTCCTCCATCCCTTCATTTTTCTCTCCATCTTCCTCCTCGAAGTCTTATTCTTTCTACCTTTCCTCTATTTTTTCCCTCCAACTATCTCCCTTTATTTTTTTTCTCTCTCTCTC
>NC_059287.1:14850133-14862633 GCF_017591435.1 Portunus trituberculatus | reverse complement strand
ACGTCAGTCAGGCCGCCACAAATAATTCGGCAATCCATCTAGCCATGCAGTCAGTCAGTTAGTCAGTCAGTCACGGAAGGGAAGCATTAATCTACCCATAGAATCAGTCACAGGAGGAAGAGACGGAGGAGGAGGAGGAGGAGGAGGAGGAGGAGGAGGAGGAGGAGGAGGAGGAGGAGGAGGAGGTGGTGGAAGGGGACAGGTGACAGCGGCGCCCTTTAGAAGCCAGGTAATTGTAAAGTGTCCCCTGAGTCTCAAAGTGTCCATTGTTCACGAGGAGGATGTGTGTGTGGGTGTGTGTGGGCGTGTGTATGCGCGCGACCCGCTCTCTTATTATCGGGTCACGGATGGACTTGATCGCCTCATCCTCCTCCTTTTAGTCCTTTTCTCTCCTCAATAGTCCTTCTAATTTGCCTCTACCTCCCTCTCATCCTCCTCTTCCTTCACCTCCTCCTCCTGTCTCTCTCTGTCACTCGCTCTCTTTTTTTTTCTCTCTCTCTACGGATGCGATTTTTTTTTATTTATTTTTTCTTCTTTTCTTTATCTCTTAACAGTCGCTAAGTGAGCATTGTACGGGAAGATAACTGTTATTCTCTTTGCAAGATAAACTATCATTATTTTTGCTATCTTATCTTTCTTTTTCTCTACTTGTACTTATATATTTTTTTTAGGGGAATATTCAGCAGTTTTTCTTTTTACCTATTTTCCTTTTTGTTTCTAAAGTCAGTTTCCATATGTAAAGTAGTGGTGGTGGTGGTGGTGGTGGTAGTTCTAATAGTAGTAGTAGTAGTAGTAGTCGCAGTAATCGCAGTAATAATAATAATAATAATAATAATAATAATAAAACAAAACATCCTACATTCTCATCATCTTTTCTAAATTTCCTGACATTTTTTCTACTTATAACATCACTTTTATTTCTTCTATTCTTTCTCTGGGTTAGGAATCAGCTAGTAAGAGGCGATATATGCATGTCTGTCTGTCTGTCTGTCTGTCTGCCTATCTGTCCGTCTGTCTGTATGTATGTAGTTAATGTATGTATGTATATTTGTATGAAGATAAAATAATGAATGGTTAGAATCAGATGGATGGATGGATGATCGATGGATGGATGGATGGATGAATGAATGGACAAGTTGATGGGTGGATTGGTGAGTGAGTGGGTTGGTGGCGAGAAATCTTACCACTTTTCTATCCTAACCTCTTGCAACACAAACCACCTGCAAATTAACCACAACAAGATAACAAATAAGTTAATCTTGTAAGGCAGGTAATATTTGGCTTACTCTAATCTCCTTTCCTCCTCCTCCTCCTCCTCCTCCTCCTCTAATTCTCCTTTTCTATGGTCTCTCTCTCTCTCTCTCTCTCTCTCTCTCTCTCTCTCTCTCTCTCTCTCTCTCTCTCTCTCTCTCTCTCTCTCTCTCTCTCTCTCTCTCTCTCTCTGTGTGTGTGTGTGTGTGTGTGTGTGTGTGTGTGTGTGTGTGTGTGTGTGTGTGTGTGTGTGTGTGTGTGTGTTTCACTGTTTGATCTGCTGCCGTCTCTAACGAGACAGCCAGACGTTACCCTACGGAACGAGCTCAGAGCTCATTATTTCCGATCTTCGGATAGGCCTGAGACCAGGCACACAACACACACCGGGACAACAAGGTCACAACTCCTCGATTTACATCCCGTACCTACTCACTGCTAGGTGAACGTGAAACGTCTCCACCTGGCCGGGGAATCGAACCCCGGTCCTCTGGCTTGTGAAACCAGCGCTCTAACCACTGAGCTACCGGACGCGTGTGTGTGTGTGTGTGTGTGTGTGTGTGTGTGTGTGTGTGTGTGTGTGTGTGTGTGTGTGTGTGTGTGTGTGTGTAAAGTTTATTGCCTTAAAAAAAATAAGTTTTAGAGGCAAAATTAAATTTAAATATACGAGATGGCACGGTCTGTCGAGCCGAAGTTCCCTGACAGACGGAGTTTTACTAATACTATGATGTGGATGCGAAACGTAAAGAGGCAATATTACACAATGAATTAGTTTCTATACAGCTGCTCACTTATATTGCATCCTTCATAACTAGAAGCACCTCGAATAACGTTCTCATATACTCGACCGAGAACCTAATCCTCTCAGATTCGCACTAAACACAACAAAACAATACTAAACAAAAATGTAAATTCGTATCACATGAACAAAATAGTCACTTCACAAATGCTGTTCATATAAACATCAAACAATATATTTCAACATACAACCAAGTTATATAAAATGAAATATATACACACATACATACATACGTACATATACACGTGTGTGTGTGTGCTTCATTCACGCTATTATACTACTACTACTACTACTACTACTACTACTACTACTACTACTGGTACTGTTACTGCTGCTGCTACTACTATTACTACTACTACTACTATTGTGAGGCAAGATAGAGAGAGAGAGAGAGAGAGAGAGAGAGAGAGAGAGAGAGAGAGAGAGAGAGAGAGAGAGAGAGAGAGAGAGAGAGAGAGAGAGAGAGAGAGAGAGAGAGAGAGAGAGAGAGAGAGAGAGAGAGAGAGAGAGAGAGAGAGAGAGAGAGAGAGAGAGAGAGAGAGAGAGAGAGAGAGAGAGTCAGATGTGGAGGGAGGAAAGGCAAGGAGGGGAAGTGGAGGAAGGGGTGGAGAGGGAGGAAGGAGAGAGGAGAGGCGGAGGAAGAGGAAGGGACGTGATGGAAGGAAAGGAAAGGGAGAGAAAGAGAGAGAAAAAAAGGGAGGATGGAACAAAAAATACGACAAAAAAGAACACAAAAACAGGAAAATGAAAATGAAAAATAAAAAAAAAAACACCACAATAATAATAATAATAATAATAATAATAATAATAATAATAATAATAAGAGGATATTATCAGTGGAAATACCCTAAGAACGAACGGCCTTCCCATACCCCCCACACACACAGGAAGCCCACACCTACCCAGCCCTGACAGTCCCGGGCGGAGGATGGACCAGAGAACCGTACCGGACAGTCTAAGAACCGAAATGAGACAAAAAAAGCCGAATTCTCAACCACCGCCGCCCCGCCCCACTACATAAAATAACAAATAAATAAATAAATAAGGAAATAAATGAAGTAACAAGATTTTTACGGGAATTTTTGTGGGTTTACTGATTAATTAACGATATTTTCTTTATTGTCAACTCGAGAAAGCAGCGAGAGAATAGTACAGGAGAGAAAGAGAGGGAGAGAGAAGTGAGAGAAAGCTATGGAGGAGAAAGAAGAGAGAAAATGTTGTAGAAAATGGAGATAAAAGAGAATAGAAGTCATTAGGAAAGGAATGGAAAAAGAGAGAAAGTAGGCAAACGTTTTAGAAGAGAGAGGAAGAGAGAAGAGTGAACAAGAGAGACGAGGAAGAAGAGAAGAGAGGAACGAAAGAAAGTTGTGTTAGAGAGAGAAAGAGAAGAAGAGGACATGAATGAACGAGCAAGAAGAGGAGGAGGAGGAGGAGGAGGAGGAATACAAAGGAATACAAAGGAAAGCCAAACAGCAACAGACCTGTTGGTCCTTTCGAGGCTGTTTGGTAACTACTTCTAACTGGCTACAGATAAGAGAGACAGGACAGTACAGGAGAAGGCTCCTCCCCACCCACCACTCCCTCCAGCTTTCGCTGGCATGGAAAATAGCTTGGAAAAGTACCATGCAGTATGGAAAAACTGACATGGAATTTTCACAGGAAAGGATGAAAGGAGATTCTATTATTCACCCTACGGTGAACTCTACATATCTATCTATAAGAAAGTTAATATAGTATCATGTTTAATTATTCAGACAAGAAGAGAGCTTGTTGGGGTTATTCTTTAAATATTTATCAATTTTGTTTTTGAATGATGCAATGGAAGTACTGTTTACTATTTCTGAAGGAAGCTTATTCCAAATGTTAACTATTCTATTAAAGAAAAAGTGCTTTGCCTCGTGGGTTTTAAAGCGTTTTGGTGTAATTTTAAATCCATTATTCCTTGTTATGGTGGAATGATCAATAGTAAAATATTTATTGACATCAAGGTTGTTGTATCCCTGAAAAATTTTGAAAACTTCGATTAGGTCTCCTCTTATCCTGCGCTTTGTTAAGCTGAATAAATTTAATGCTTCCAGTCGTTCCTCATACGGCTTGTTTCTCAATCTCGGAATCATCTTGGTCACTCTACGCTGGATCCTTTCCAGTTTTTCAATGTCTTTTCTGTAATATGGTGACCAGAACTGCACACAGTATTCAAGCTGAGGACGCACCAATGAGTTATATAAAGTAAGGATAACTTTTTCTGATTTAAATTCAAAGGTTCTTCCAATGAACCCAACTAATTTATTTGCATTCTTTACTGCTTCTGTGCAGTGTTTGCTCGGCTTGAGATCTTTAGACACCACAACACCAAGATCTTTTTCATTCTCAGCACTTTCCAGAGGTACATTACTCATTACGTATTTTGCTTGTACATTGTTACTTCCAATGTGTAAGACTTTACACTTTTCTATATTGAATTTCATTTGCCATTTTTCTGCCCAGCGTGTCAGTTTATTTAAGTCACACTGTAGTTCTTGCCATTGTGACGTTGATGTAACTTTGCTCATTATTTTGGTGTCGTCCGCGAATTTGCTTATTTTACAAGTGATTCCTTCATCAATATCATTAATATAAACAATGAAAAGAACTGGTCCTAATACAGAGCCTTGAGGAACACCACTTTTCACATTGTGCCACTCTGATTCTTTTCCATTTATAACAACTCGTTGCTTTCTGTCAGAGAGCCAGTCTTCCAGCCATTTCAGGGTATTTCCAGCTATGCCGTGAGCTTTTACTTTGCTGATTAGCCTCTTGTGAGGGACAGTGTCGAAAGCTTTCTGGAAATCAAGATAAATAACATCCACTGCTTTTGTCTCGTCATACGAGTTAAAAACTTCATAAAAGAAGTCTAGTAGGTTTGTTAAGCAGGATCTCTTGTTTCTGAAACCATGTTGTGAATCCTTCATGATCTTATTTTCTTCTAAAATTTGACAATCTTATCTCTGATTATCGTTTCCATCAGCTTGCACACTACTGAAGTAAGGCTGATTGGTCTGTAATTAGCTGGGAGTGATTTATTTCCTTTCTTGAAAATGGGCGTGACATTTGCTAGCTTCCACTCCTGGGGGACTTTCCCTGCTTGTAAAGTTTTATTGAATATAATCGTGAGTGGTTTCACGAGCTCATTTTTCGCTTCTTTGAGAAGCCTGGGTGATATCTTGTCTGGTCCAGGCGTTTTGTTTACGTTCAAAAGGAGGAGGAGGAGGAGGAGGAGTGAGAAAATGCTAGAGAGAAGGATCATCACGTTTTATCCTCCTCGTCACTGCCCAATGAGAGAGAAGGAAAGGAAGGAAAGAAGGAAGGAGAGGATGGAAGGAAGGATGGAAGGAAGGAAGAAAGGATGCAAGCTACCACCCACTCACCCTTTCTGTTCTTAAGTCTCTCTCTCTCTCTCTCTCTCTCTCTCTCTCTCTCTCTCTCTCTCTCTCTCTCTCTCTCTCTCTCTGTGTGTGTGTGTGTGTGTGTGTGTGTGTGTGTGTGTGTGTGTGTGTGTGTGTGTGTGTGTGTGTGTGTGTGTGTGTGTTCTTATATTTGTTCTTATTCTTCCTATTTTTCTCTCTCTCTCTCTCTCTCTCTCTCTCTCTCTCTCTCTCTTCTTATTCTTCTCTCTTTTTCTCTCTCTCTTATTCTTCTCTCTCTCTCTCTCTCTCTCTCTCTCTCTCTCTCTCTCCGCTGGATTACAAGACAAACTTTGAAACATCGGTCGCTTTTTGTCCAGTCATGCTCTGTCCTGTCCTGTCCCGCCCCGCCCCGCCCCGCCCCTCCTTGCCCCGCCTCGCCCCGTCCCGCCTTGTCTTATTCCCCCACGTGTTCGCTAACTGAGCATCGCAACGCTACATTACCGCGACACCGTGAACACAGGTGCTTAATTTTCCACCTGAGCAACCAGTAATGTGACTCCTTTTGTTTCATTTGACTTAGGAGAGAGAGAGAGAGAGAGAGAGAGAGAGAGAGAGAGAGAGAGAGAGAGAGAGAGAGAGAGAGAGAGAGAGAGAGAGAGAGAGAGAGAGAGAGAGAGAGAGAGAGAGAGAGAGAGAGAGAGTATACTTAAAAAACAAAAATAAGAACAAAATGGAGAACAAGAACATCATCACCAGAGAGAGAGAGAGAGAGAGAGAGAGAGAGAGAGAGAGAGAGAGAGAGAGAGAGAGAGAGAGAGAGAGAGATACTTAAATAACAAGAACAGGAAGGATAATAAGAACGAAAGGAGAACAAGAACAAGAAAATCACCAGCGAGAGAGAGAGAGAGAGAGAGAGAGAGAGAGAGAGAGAGAGAGAGAGAGAGAGAGAGAGAGAGAGGAAAGGAAATGACACGTACTTTTTTACTTCATAATAACTCATTGTTACATAACTGGATACAAGTCACTGGGAGATAGATAACGAAGAAAACGGGAGGTGAGGGATGGGGAGGAGGTGAGGGAAGGGGAGGTGAGGGAAGGGGGAGGTGAGGGAAGGGAAGGAGGTGAGAAAAGGGGAGGTGAGGGAAGGGGAAGAGGGGAAGGAAAGGGGAGATGAGGATGAGGGAAGGTGAGGATGGGGAACAGAGGGGAGGGAAGGGGCAGGTAAGGATGGGGAGGAGGTGAGGGAAGGGGAAGAGAGGGAGGGAAGAGGGGAAGGAAAGGGGAGATGAGGATTGGGGGTGGGAGGTGTCGTGGGGATGGGGACATGAGGGAGAGAAGGAGACGTGATTACACTACGTATAAAAAAAAAAAAATAAATAAAAAAAAAAAAAAAGGGAGAAAATATAACCCTTAAAAATTGAAAAAAGAAAAAGATAGAAAAGAAAACAAAAGGATTCCGACCGAAACCTAAAGATACAAGTCTTGAAAACGATGAAATGTTAAAAAAAAGAAAAGAAAAAGGAAAAGATGAATTACGAACATCATTTTTTCAACAAAAAATGAAAAGAAACAAATAAAATAAATAAATGAATAACCAAATGCATAAAATCAAATTGAAATCAAGTGAGGACGAAAAAAAAGACGTTTGAAGAGGAGGAGAGGAGGAGGAGGAGGAGGAGGAGGAGGAGGAGGAGGAGGAGGAGGAGGAGGAGGAGGAGGAGGAGGAGGAGGAGGAGGAGGAGGAGGAGGAGGAGGAGGAGGAGGAGGAGGAGGAGGAGGAGAGAAGGAGAAGGAGAAGGAGAAGGAGAAGGAGGAAGGAGAAGGAGGAGGAGGAGGAGGAGAAGGAGAAGGAGGAGGAGGAGAAGGAGAAGGAGAAGGAGAAGGAGAAGGAGAAAGAGAAAGAGAAGAAGGAGAAGAAGAAGAAGAAGAAGAAGAAGAAGAAGAAGAAGAAGAAGAAGAAGAGGAAGAGAAGAAGAAGAAGAAGAAGAAGAAGAGAAAGTAGGGATGGAGGAAGAGAGAAGAAGGAAAGGGAGAGGGGAGGGAGGAGGGAGAGGCAAAGGGAGAGGGAGAGGGAGAGGGAGAGGGAGAGGGAGAGGGGGGGGTGACGTAGGATATAAGTAATGTTGATTGGATGCCAGTTGAGATGTTCCAAAAATTTACGGGGTAAGGGAGAAGACAAGCCAACTGTGTGTGTGTGTGTGTGTGTGTGTGTGTGTGTGTGTGTGTGTGTGTGTGTGTGTGTGTGTGTGTGTGTGGTGCGTAATGGGCATTTTTTTCTATTAGTAGATAAAATTTTCGGCTTTTCTGAAAATGTCAACTTTTTTTGGTGTAGATTTTGAGATTTTTTATTTTAGTTTTTCGGTAGATGTGTTTTTTCTGTAGATTTTTTGCTTTTTTCGGTAGATTTAGTTTTTTTCCGGTAGAATTTCAGCTTTTTCTGGTATTTTTTCGGTTTTCCGGTAGATTTTTAGTTTTTCGGTAGATTTTTGTTTTTCCGGTAGATTTTTGTTTTTTTTCGGTAGATTTTTTGTTTCCGATAATATTTCGTTTTTTTTTCCGGTAGATCTTGAGTTTTCAGCAGATTTTTTTAGTTTTTCCGGTAGATTTTAGTTTCTTCCGATAAATTTTCGTATTTTCATTTTTTCCGGTAGATCTTGAGTTTTTCGGTAGATTTTTTTAGTTTTTCCGGTAGATTTTTAGTTTTTTCCGGTAGATTTTCCAATGCATTTTTAATTATTCGGTAGATTTTTTTCCCGGCAGATTTTTAGATATTCCGGTAGATTTTAAGTTTTCCGGTAATTTCACTTTTTTTCGGTAGATTTTAAGTTTTTTCCGGTAAATTTTAGTTTTTATTTTCCCGGTAGATTTTTTTTTTTTTTTTCCGGTATAGTTTTACTTTTTCGGTATTTTTTCCGGTAGATATTTAGTTTTCTGGATTTCTTCAGATTTTTTCCATATTTCAGTCTTCCGGTAAATTTTAGTTTTTTCTGTAGATCTTTAGCATTCCCGATAGATTTCTGGATTTTCTACGCAATTTCGACATATTTACAGAAGATTTAAGATATTTTTCCCTATACAAGATCTGAATACCAATAAACAAAAGAGCAACCATTCTTAACCCCTTGACACCACCATGACACGCTTCCATATTCATTCTGGTGACTATTTGGTGATTCTCTACAGCTTCAGAAACTCACGTGGGGATTAAAATAGTGAAGACTGTGTACCATTAATCTTCTGACCTCCATAAACCCTTCGTAATGTCAATAAAATGGTCTAATCGTACACATATCAAGGTTAAAACCATGTCCCGGTATTGAAAGGATTAACAATAGCCTTAAGCAGAATTGAAACGATAACTAGATAAAAAAAGAAGATAAACTAACTAATGAGAAAAGCCGTAACAGGTAAGACGAGGCAGAGGGGGCGCTATAAAGGTGAGTGTTGAAAGGCACCAGAGGGAAAGGAAAAAAAGAGGAAAAAAAAAAAGAGGAAGAAAAAGCTTAAAACATCTTATAACAATGGTGTCTAAACATGGCGGAGTGAAGTATGCCGGAGTAAAGCGAGAGACAAGAGAGCAGTGGAGGAAAATGACGGAAAGAAAGAAGAACGGAAAGGAAATGAAGGAAACGTAAATAAATCAGAATGGAAAGGAAATGAAATAGAGTAAAGAGAAAGAAAGACTAAAAAGGAGAATTGGAAACGTAAATAAATCAGCATAAAAAAAAAAAAAAAAACAGCAAGGACTAAAAACACGAAGAAGAAATGAAGGAAAGAAAAATAAATAAAGAGTAAACAGAAGCAAAGACTAAGAGGAGAAGGAAACGGGAAAGAAAAAGGAAACAAGGAAAAAAAAACGGACTACTAAACACGAAAGAAAAAAATGAAGGAAAGAAAAAGAATGAAGAGTAAACAAAAGTAGAGATTAAGAGGAAAATGAGACGTAAATACATGAACAAGCACAAGAAAGACGGAAAACAATGACAAAAATTAGAAAATTAAAGAAAACACAATAAATAAAGAGTAAACATAAACAAAGACTGAGAAGGAAAGAATCTACAATAAAAAAAAAAATGGCGGGAAGAAAAGGCAAGGAATGAAAATACGAAAGGAAAAAGAAAAAGAAAAGGAGAAAGAAAGAGTAAACAAGGACTAAAAAGAAAGAAAAACGTAAAGAAAATCAACAGAAAGTAAATAAATCACTGTAAAGAAACTGCAAGGACTGGAAACACGGAGAAAAGGAAATGAAGAGTAAACAAGAGTACAGATTGAAAAGGGCGCTTGTAAAGTCTTCCTACTGTGCCCTTGGTGGTGTCAACGGTCGTGTATCGCAATGAAAAGGCGGAGAATCGAGGAAAAACGTAAACCACAGAGGATATGAGCGTGCCACGTCACTACACACATTACTACACTAAACGTTTTCTCGATAACAAACACGAAACATGAAAAAAAAAAGAACAGAAGACGAATAAACACAAAACAAAAATAAAAAGATGAATAGACAAAACAGAAAAAAAAGACTAACACAAAACAAGAAATAAAACTAAGACACACAACACACACACACACACACACACACACACACACACACACACACACACACACACAGAGGCAAGACCCGCTGTACCACTCCCCACTTAAAGGAGTAAGCAAGTAAGGAGCAGCAGACAGCGCCCTTGAATTCCTGTGCAGCTTCGACTCGAGATCCCCTTTAAGAAGAGTCCCAGGTTCACTCTGGCCCACTGACCTCACCGCGGGCGTCCTGAGGGTAAGATGGACCGCCTCCCGCCTTGACAACTCCTGCACTGAGAGAGGAAAGCCCAGCAACCCAGCCACGGGACGCCCTTGACTAACAAACACCTGTACTTGAGGAAATGATCTCGGCGCTTCACTCTGATAAACACACGTCAGATAACGCCAGGTCTGACACGGGAATACACTGCTACCTGTACTGCTGGCTTGGTTCAATACTTTCCCTGGCTTCTAGTGGCGGGTTTACTAATGATCTGTGTATTTTGAGGTGTTTATTCTTGTTTCACTGTTATCTATGGGTGTATGTGGTAGTTTGATTTCTTTTCTTTCTATTCTTTTTTCTTTTTTTTTTCTTTTTTTACTTTTTTTTTTTTTTTTTTTTCTTTGCTTGTTGGTGGTTGTGATTTTTGTGGTTTCTAAGTCATCCTGTAACTGTAATATTAGGTTGTGGTCAATGAAATAAGTGTGTGTGTGTGTGTGTGTGTGTGTGTGTGTGTGTGTGTGTGTGTGTGTGTGTGTGTGTGTGTGTGTGTGTGTGAGTTTACTTGTGATGTGTTAAAATATGAGTCTATCTGTGTTTGTGGTGTTACTTGTAAATATTAGTCTATCTGTGTTTGTGGTGTTAGGCTGGTAACTTGTCAATCAATGTAAAAACAGGTACCTTATAAATATTTCACTGTTAATTCTGCAAACCAAGATAATTTGCCTTAAACAATTGTTCCTATCAATTCACCTAATCTAATCTGACTTGCTCTTATCTAGATTAACTTGACCTAACTGTCCTAACCAAACTTATCTAACCTACCCAATGATTAATTCTCCCAAACTACTCTAACAATAACCTAACTAAACCTAAACCAAACCCAACTCAATGCAATCCAACCCAACACAACCCAACACATCACAACCCAACTCAACACAATCCAACTCAACACAACCCAATCCAACCCAACCCAACATCACAACCCAACACATCACAACACAACTCAACACAATCCAACCCAACACAATCCAACTCAACACAACTCAACCCAACCCAACAAAACCCAACCCAACAAATAAATAAATAAATAAAATAAAAAGATAATAAATAAATAAAGAAAGAAAGAAAATAAAAAAAAAAATAAAAAATAAGAGAAATCTGAAGAACAATAACATTCGAATAGAGAAACATTTTTATATAAGAGAAGAAAGCTGGCCAAGGTAACAAAATGACCCAAAAAAAGACCCATTATAAGTTGCCAGTCCCCTTGCAGGTCGGAGAAAGTTGACCTAACCACCACCAAAAAAATAAATAAAAATATAATAAATAGATAAATAAATGCCTTGAAACTTTCCTCTTAGATGAAATAAACAAAAATAAATAAATAAATGCCTTGAAATCAATAAATAAATCAATAAATAAATAAAAAAACCGATGTAAGAAAAAAAATGTACAAACACACACAAAACACAAACACAAAAGAAAGAATAATAAAAAAAAAAAAAACTAAATACCAGACCCAGAATAACATAGCCTTATTAATCCCACCTAGTCATTAGGGAGGAAAGCGTCACGTAGGCCCGGTAAGTGATTGGGAACTAGTGATTGTTATATATTTCAAGATTACCCTGAGAGGTGAAGGGAGGATAATGAATGGCCGCCCAGGTAATAGTGAACACGTGGCCAGGTGTGTTGCGGGCCTTTCCTCACCTCAGGTAACGCTGGGACGGGACAGGATGGGAGGAGAAGGGAAGGGATGGGAAATGAGTGGTTATATAAAAAGAAGAAAAGAGAAAGGATGGGATAGGCGAGGATAAAAGTGAAGGAGGAGGAGATGGAGAGGAATAAGTTACAGAAAGGGAAGGAGAGGAAAGGGAAGGGAAGGGAAACGAGTGGCTATACAAAGAGAAAGGAAAGGATAAGAAGATGATAAAAGAGAAGAGAAGGAGGAGGAGGAGGAGGAGGAAGAGAAGAAGAAGAAGATAAAGAAGAAGAAGAAGAAGAAGAAGAAGAAGAAGAAGAAGAAGAAGAAGAAGAAGAAGAAGAAGAAGAAGAAGAAGAAGAAGAAGAAGAAGAAGAAGAAGAAGAAGAAGAAGAAGAAGAAGAAGAAGAAGAAGAAGAAGAAGAAGAAGAAGAAGAAGAAGAAGAAGAAGAAGAAGAAGAAGAAGAAGAAGAAGAAGAAGAAGAAGAAGAAGAAGAAGAAGAAGAAGAAGAAGAAGAAGAAGAAGAAGAAGAAGAAGAAGAAGAAGAAGAAGAAGAAGAAGAAGAAGAAGAAGAAGAAGAAGAAGAAGAAGAAGAAGAAGAAGAAGAAGAAGAAGAAGAAGAAGAAGAA
>NC_059287.1:14840133-14842633 GCF_017591435.1 Portunus trituberculatus | reverse complement strand
CTTACAAGTTAATCTAAAATTCTACGAAGTTTTCTCTAAAGATTGAGCGATATCAACATGTTCAACAATTTCACTGCTTTTCACTTTATTTCACTACACAATTCTACAAGTTCCTGATGTCAAATTTTTCATGGTATTGCCTTGAATTCTATTTTCTCTACATGTTCTAAAATAAAAATACTTAATACTTTACTGAACTTATCAATATTACAACTGATTTATTGACACATTCGCTTCTCTTCGCCTCACATTTCACACTGTTCCAAAATCAAAACACTTTATAACCTTACTTTTTTTTTTTTATATATATATAAAAGGGCAACAAACAATAGAAAAAAAAAGGCCCACTTAGGTGCCAGCCCCTGCAGGTCCAATAGAGTTAGCCAAAATACAGGTACAAAGATCTTGAAACTAAACTTACTAAACATAACATCAACATTACATCTGACACTGACTCATTCGCTTCTGCTTATCTCACATTTCACACTACAACATTCAAAACACAAAAAAGTATCACGCGAAAACTAAACAAGACAAACAGAGATTCCAACACCACAGAAACACCAAGGAAAGAAAAGTGTTCTCGTAACCTCAACACATTATTGGTATAGTGTCACCGTGGAAACCTTATGGCAGTGTTACTCTTACATAATTAACCAGGCACAAGATTCAATTATTAACGCGAAGCCCGATAAAGGGAGGAATGATCTGTAGACTGTAGAGGGCCGAGCTTGTATAACTCAGTGTGGTGTGGGGCTTAGGGTCGTAGTCATAAACACTTTACTCTCTCACCACTATTTTCTAAGGCCACAGAGATGATTAGTGGGGTTTTCAAGAGTGCTTCTCCAGTTAGTGATGTAGAAATCTTGTCACTTTGCCTCTAGAACCGTAAAAAAAACACCTTAAAAACTCGTACAAATTAAAATAAACCCTCGATGTGTCTATATGAGTAGTAATCTAAAACACTGTAGTCTCAGCACGACTATTTCTAAGACCACAAAGATGACTGGCCTGGTTCTGGAGAGAGTATTTCCTTTCAATGACGCACAAATCACATTAAGTTATCACTACAACCATTAAAACATCCAGAAAACCCGTGGACCTTTAACTAGAACCTTTTCAACTAGTGGAGGTGCGTCGTGGAAGTGCTTTGAATACAGAAACCTTTGGATCTTATTTTGAAACACCTATGCGCCTCATCTCCACTCTTTCAAGTCTGCAGTTTAGATTACCCGGAGTTCAGGGTGTCTTTACGGTTTTAGTGACAAATTAACACCATTTCATTATTAACAGAAGACAGTCTTGAGAACGTAAATCTTCTCTGTGGTCTCTGAAAACAGTTGTGGCGTGGGGAGCAAAGCGTTTCTGAATACTGGCCTTTAGTTATCAGGTTTTGTGGGGCTTTCTGGGGGTGAGTGGGCGCTGGGCTGAGGTAAAAGCAAGTCAAAATGATGAAGGATAGCGGTGGTGGTGGAATGATACAGATAAATAAATGAATACATACTACATCGGTGAATAAGTAGATAAATAGAATGAGTGGTAGATAATTGTAGATAGGTCGATTGATTGATAAATATATAGGTAGCTTCTTGAGGGGAATAGATAGGGAGATAGGCAGACAGTAGAGAGACAGAAAAAACAAAACACTTAATACTTAGTGAAAAAAAAAAACATACATTTATACCATACATGGCTAGTGAATGAATGTTACTTGAAGTGGAAAGATGACGTTGTATTTCTAGTTTGATGATAACGATAACAACAATATGGACAAGAGCAAAATATATCAAGTCTATTTACCACACCGTCATGTCATTCTCCTCTTCACCACCAAACAATAACCCATTTGCTAATTCTTTTCTCTATGTAATTTTTCAGTACCACATACTTTCATATAATTCTTAACCGTTTCCGTACTGGGACGTATTTTTATCTCGAGTTTTGTTTATGATTAGACGATTTCATTTACATTAGGAAGGGTCTATGGAGGTCGGAAGATTAATGGACAGTCTTCACTAATTCAATCCCCATGTACGTTTGTGATGCTGCGTAAAATCCTCAAATAGTAAGCAGAATGAATATAAAAACGCGTCCTGGTACTTAAAGGATTCAGTCGCATTTTTTCTATATTCAATTATTTTCATCACAATATAAAACTTGTACTGCATTTTCTAATCATTCTCCTTTCTTTTTAAACTAACATTTTCTTTCACTATCTCCTCCTTTTTTTTCTACAATCTCGTTATTCACATTTACATTTCATTTATATTTTCACAACCAAATACTTTAATCTACTTCTTTCCTCATCCATTTTCTTTCCACACCCCCGAATTACTTTTACCACTTCCCCAGTTCACATCCTGTTTTCTTCACCTAAATATTCATGTTGTTATTCATCTGTTATTCAATGTGCTCGTCCTTAACGCCTTTGCTTCCTTCATTAATTCATCGCATTTGACCGATAGTACTTTTTTCCCGGATATCTTGCATCTTTTAAGCG
>NC_059287.1:14830133-14832633 GCF_017591435.1 Portunus trituberculatus | reverse complement strand
TAAACTAAACAAACAAACCATATGATGAAGAAATAGGAAAAAAATAGAAAAACAGAATCATTCCTAACTTCATTTATTTAAGTACAAAAAAAAAAAACCGAAAGAAAATGAAAAAAAGATAAAAACGCAAAAAGGACCCAAAGACCATTTTCTCTCCTTACTATAACAAAAAAAAAAAAAAGGCTTCATTTGCTCAAAGTAGATGAAGCAGCAGTGAAGCCCCGTGTGGCACCCCTCCTATGTAATCAGGGCTTCATTCTTCAGCTTCATTCAGAGAGAGAGAGAGAGAGAGAGAGAGAGAGAGAGAGAGAGAGAGAGAGAGAGAGAGAGAGAGAGAGAGAAGGGAAGGTGAGGGAGGAGGAACAGTGCAAGGAAGGCAAGGGAGGGAAATTGAGGAGGAGGAGGAGGAGGAGGAGGAGGAGGAGGAGGAGGAGGAGGAGGAGGAGGAGGAGGAGAAGCTTAGGGAAGGAAGAAAGAGAGGGAGAAAAAGAGAGGGAAGGGAAGAAGGACGGCATTAGAAACAAGGACGAGAGAGAGAGAGAGAGAGAGAGAGAGAGAGAGAGAGAGAGAGAGAGAGAGAGAGAGAGAGAGATAACGCCTCCACCAGATAAAAGATAAGGAAGTAACAAACGAAGTACTGGTGAAGGATGCTGCTCGCTCTCTCTCTCTCTCTCTCTCTCTCTCTCTCTCTCTCTCTTTCTCTGGTCCAGTTACCCTTATTATTCTCTCTATCCAAGTGAGAAAGACATTCATACTCTGTCCAATAAATTAAAGATAGTTATTTGAGTTATCTTTAATATCTTATGAGCGAAAAGTTATTTGATGTCTAATGGAAGAAAAATAGAGTTATCTCACAATGTTTTCATACCAAGAGAGAGAGAGAGAGAGAGAGAGAGAGAGAGAGAGAGAGAGAGAGAGTTATCTTCTCTGTCCAATAAAGAAAGTGAGAAAATAACACATGAAACCACCAGAGAGAGAGAGAGAGAGAGAGAGAGAGAGAGAGAGAGAGAGAGAGAGAGAGAGAGAGAGAGAGAGAGCGCAACAAAAAACATACCCCTATGACAGAGCCACTTAAGAGTGACTCACTGTCTTCCCTAGAGTGACCCACCATCCCTCTCTCTCTCTCTCTCTCTCTCTCTCTCTCTCTCTCTCTCTCTCTCTCTCTCTCTCTATGATATGGCTAGGATCCTCCATTTTGCCATCATCTTATCTGCGAGAGAGAGAGAGAGAGAGAGAGAGAGAGAGAGAGAGAGAGAGAGAGAGAGAGCATGCAAGGTCACGTAAGGCCAGTGACTAATACCCTTGGCACTTCCTCTTCCCTACCACGCCCTCACCCTTATAATTCTCTCTCTCTCTCTCTCTCTCTCTCTCTCTCTCTCTCTCGTATTAGTCGTTTATTTCGTGTTCTTGTTATTATTTCTTCTTCTTTTTCTTCTTCTCCTCCATTTTTTTTTGTCATAATCTTGTTATGTTTTGTTTATCTCTTTTTCTTATTTTCGTTTTCTATTTACTCTCTCTCTCTCTCTCTCTCTCTCTCTCTGAGCGGCGAAGTTATCAACAACAAAGATGAAAACAAGACCAGTGACGACAACGAGAGCGAAGAAGAAGAGGAAGAAGAAGAAGAAGAAGAAGAAGAAGAAGAAGAAGAAGAAGAAGAAGAAGAAGAAGAAGAAGAAGAAGAAGAAGAGGAAGAAGAGGAAGAAGAAGAAGAAGAAGAAGAAGAGGAAGAAGAAGAAACAAACAGAAGCAGAAGAAGAAGAAGAAGAAGAAGAAAAAAAGCAAAAAAGAGAAAAACAAACTACAGCATCAGAATTTCACCTTGAGAGAGAGAGAGAGAGAGAGAGAGAGAGAGAGAGAGAGAGAGAGAGAGAGAGAAAAGCAAGTTGATAGAGGTTTCCGGCCAATGACCTTGTTGACATACCGCAGGTGAGGAGGAGGAGGAAGAGGAGGGAGAGGAGGAGGAGGAGGAGGAGGAGGAGGAGGAGGGAGAGAGAGAGAGAGAGAGAGAGAGAGAGAGAGAGAGAGAGAGAGAGAGAGAGAGAGAGAGAGAGAGAGAGAGAGAGAGAGAGAGAGAGAATCTTAAGGTCAAAAAGCATACCAGGCCTTGACCACCAATCTAAGGAGGAGGAGGAGGAGGAGGAGGAGGAGGAGGAGGAGGAGTAGGGCCTTGACGTGGGTGGAGGCGACGTGGGTGGGTGGGCGGAGTGGAGTGGCTGTGTGGAGTGGGTGGAAGGGGTAGTGTGGTGGGTGGATGAGGGAGAGGAGGGAGGGAGAAGGGGAGTCCTTAACAGCACTCCGGAACTGAAGGAATGTGAGGAACGTACACTTGGAAAGATGGTCAAAAGTCCTCTCTCTCTCTCTCTCTCTCTCTCTCTCTCTCTCTCAGAACTGTGGCGATAAATTTTGCACCCATCACGTTTCCTTTATGACTGCAGCTCTTACGCACGCACACACACGCACACACGCGCACACACACACACACACACACACACACACACAC
>NC_059287.1:14815133-14817633 GCF_017591435.1 Portunus trituberculatus | reverse complement strand
GAAGAGGCGCTTTACTATTAATCTTGTTTTGAATCTGCATCGGAGGAAGGAGAGAGAGAGAGAGAGAGAGAGAGAGAGAGAGAGAGAGAGAGAGAGAGAGAGAGAGAGAGAGAGAGAGAGAGAGAGAGAGAGAAATGAACATAAAAAACAAGATAAAAGATAAACACAAAACAATAAAAGAAAAAAAAGCTAAACCACAAAAAAAAAAAACTAATAAGAAATAAGAGAAAACGAGAAAAAAAAAAAAAAAAAAAACGGAGAATTCGTGAAATGGAGAGATGGAGAGAGTCACAGAGAGAGTGAGAGAGAGAGAGACGGACGGAGGAAAAGGAGAGACAAGGAAGGAAAGATGGAAGGGAGGGGGAGGAGAGGAAGAGGTGACTGGCCAATCAGGAAGCGGGAACAGGTGAGTGGCGCGACCAATCAGATGTGTTCCTTTGCGTTTACTGTTCCGTGACATTTACTTCCCAGTCAATTATTTTACGAAGGTGGGCTGGACAGGATGGAGGTGTGTGTGTGTGTGTGTGTGTGTGTGTGTGTGTGTGTGTGTGTGTGTGTGTGTGTGTGTGTGTGTGTGTGTGTGTGTGGAAAAGTTCAAGTTTGCGATAATCATTTAATTCTTTCCCCTCGTTATTTTTTTTATGATGTCGGTTTTCTCTCTCTCTCTCTCTCTCTCTCTCCTTTCCTTCTCCTTCTTTAATCTCTTCAGTACCAAGACACGTTTCCATATTCATTCATTTGGCGGTTTCTTATACAGCTTCAGAAACTTATGTGGCGATTAGAACAGTAAAGATTCTGGACATTACTCTTCTGACCTCCATAGACCCTTCCTAGTGCAAATAAAATCGTATAATCACACCCAAAAATCAAGGTAAAAATGTGTCTCAGTTTTTTGTTATTTAAAATCTTCACTTATCTTTCACCTAAACTACTGACAACTACTCTCTCTCTTCTATTTAGTTTCCTTTCTTCAACCTTCTAGTCTTAAAATAATTATCTTCCTCTATTCAACAGTAAGAAACAGGAAACTTAAGTAAATACATTAATTTCTTCTTTTCCGCTGCCAAAATAAAGAAATGAAGAAAAAAAAATAATAATCTCTTTTATATAACAGTAAAGAATAAAAAAAATGGATCTATAAATAAAAGAATTCTGAATTATTTCCTTAAAAAATAGAAAATGAACAAAACAATCCCTAAACACTCAGAAACAGACAAAAATGGTAAAACTACAAATAAAAAAAACTTCTCAACTCTTACCTTTAAAAAAACAAAAAGAACAAAACTTGCTTTCTCATTCTCTCTCTCTCTCTCTCTCTCTCTCTCTCTCTCTCTCTCTCTCTCTCTCTCTCTCTCTCTCACACAAATTACTGACAAATAATTACTCTCCTTTCCACTATCTTTCCATTTTCTCTCTCTCTCTCTCTCTCTCTCTCTCACACGTGCATTGCCATCACTCGGCGCCACTGCTCTGTTCCGCCCTCGCACGGTGATAAATTTTGCCCGACGCGGAAAAGGTTGCCTGTCAGGTCCCCGTCAGCAGTTTCCCAAAGGCGACAGAGAACTGGAGGCAGCTACAAAAATATTAACACACAGTGGGGAAGATCAAGAGTGGGGGAGCTTGGGTAATGCATGGCGAGAGAGAGACGCACCGACGAACAGACACACACACCAGAAGGGACATAAATTGGTGTATTGAGGAAAGGAAAAAAGTGGAAATGAAGTCGTGAAGGAAACAGAGAAAAACAGAAGGATACAACAGGTGTGAGGTTAATAGAAAATAGGAGAAAGAAATGGAGGAGCGTGGGTGAGAGAAAAGAGTGGATGGAAGAGAATGCAGGGGAGGAAAGAAAAGGGAGGAAAGGTCTGAAGGAAGGGTAGGGAAGGAGGGTAGGAGAGAGGGAGGGAGGGGTAAGGGGAGATGGTGATAGAACAAAGAGAGAGAGAGAGAGAGAGAGAGAGAGAGAGAGAGAGAGAGAGAGAGAGAGAGAGAGAGAGAGAGAGAGAGAGAGAGAGAGAGAGAGAGAGAGAGAGTTACCACGTCAGATGACACATGAAAAATTGAAAAAGGTTTAAGTTTTCTGGGGTCTGTTCTTCGTCTCAAGCTAAATATTCTGTCATGAACTTCAGAGCTTTCACACACACACACACACACACACACGCCCGGTAGCTCAGTGGTTAGAGCGCTGGCTTCACAAGCCAGAGGACCGGGGTTCGATTCCCCGGCCGGGTAGAGATATTTGGGTGTGTCTCCTTTCACGTGTAGCCCCTGTTCACCTAGCAGTGAGTAGGTACGGGATGTAAATCGAGGAGTTGTGACCTTGTTGTCCCGGTGTGTGGTGTGTGCCTGGTCTCAGGCCTATCCGAAGATCGGAAATAATGAGCTCTGAGTTCGCTCCGTAGGGTAACGTCTGGCTGTCTCGTCAGAGACTGCAGCAGATCAAACAGTGAAACACACACGGGCGCCTTTTTTTTTTTTTTTTCTTCAATTCCTCAATCTA
>NC_059287.1:14790133-14807633 GCF_017591435.1 Portunus trituberculatus | reverse complement strand
TGCAGTACAAAAACGCACTCTCCTGCTTATAAGACAGCATTTAGCCCCAAAAACGCACTCTTCTGCTGATAAGACTGTACATTTAACTAGAAAAAAAACACACACTCTTGCCTAACTTAAAATACTGTCCAGAAACGCACTCTTCTGTTTATAACACTGTATATTTAGTTAGAAGAAAAAAAACGCACTCTTTTGCCTAACTTAACAAAATACTGTCCAGAAACGCGCTCTTTTGTTTATAAGACTGTACATTTAGCCCCAAAAAACGCACTCTTCTGCTTACAAGATTGTACATTTAGCCCCCAAAAACGCACCTTTGTACCTAATTTAATGAAATATTGTCTAAAAACGCACTCTTCTGCCTATAAGACTGTACATTTAGCTCCAAAAACGCACTCTTCTGCTTATTACACTGTACATTTAGTCCCTCAAAACGCACCTTTGTACCTAACTTAACCTAATACGGGACAAAAAACCAACTTCGCTACTCATAATACCGCAAATTTAGCAGACACAGTATAAACGCACTCTTCTATCTATATGACTGTACATTTAGCCCCCAAAACGCACTCTTGTACCTAACTTAACCTAATACAATACAATAAAAAACAACAACTTCGCTACTCATAATACTACACACTTTAGCCAAACACAGTATAAACGCACTCTTCTTCCTATAATACAGCTTATTTGGCCCGACAATCTCCCGCCTATACAACATCCCCACACTTTATAAAAACACAATCTTTTGCCTATAACTTCCGTACATCAAACACGCGCATACTAACTAAAACACAATCTGCCTACTACAAACACCGCTTACATTTAACGAAACACAAACTTCTGCCTATAAGAACAGCATAACTTGACCAAACACATGTAGCTTATAACAAACATGCCGCATACTTAACAAACTCACATACTTACACACAAACACACTATTAACCGATTCAGTAGTATGACGTGTTTCCATATCCATTCTGGTTATTATTTGGTGATTTTATACAGCTTCAGAAACTCATGTGGGGGGGGTTAAAATAGAAGACTCTGGCCATTAATCTTCTGACCTCCATACAGTCTTCCTGATGTCAATAAAATGGTCTAATCGTACATAAATTTCACGGTAAAAATGTGTCCCGGTATTGCACAACATTCTACCTAAAAGAAACACCGAAAATTTCATCCATACACCATCAACTTGTATATTTTTTGGTTTAAGAATAAAAAGGTTATTATATAGTTGTCTCTTCTTCTCTTCCTTCCTCTTTTCATATTGTAGTTTGCATGTCCCCTCTTTATCTTTCTCCTTTATGTCCTCCTCCTTGTTATCAGGCCCTTGTTTGCATGTTCTCTTTCTCTTTCTCCTACAAAAAGATAAAAGATGTCCACTGAGGATGCGTCTCTATACAATCGAAAAATTTAAAAGATCTTCCAAAATTGAGAAGCTTCTGAAAACATCTCTTCTGAAACAATTCAGTTTAAAAGTATCAAGAAATATCGAAGGCGAGGAAGTTTTTGAAATAATGAATATAAACTTGATAATGAAAATGTCATTCCTTATGCTAAATTAGGTTAGGTTAGTTAAGTTACCTTAGTACATTTGTAGAGAAGCAGAGGGAGCGTTCTTGAGAGAAATTAATGTAAACTTTAAAAAAAAATGTTATTCCTTTGGTCAGTTAATTAAGTTAGATATGTTAACATCGCATATCTATACAGAAGCAGGTTGGGAGTTCTTGAGGTAATGAATGTAAAGTATATAAAAGAAATCATTCATTAGGTTAGGTTAGGTTAGGTTGGGTAAGCATCGCATATCTATACAGAAGCAGATTGGGTGTTCTTGACTTATTGAATGTAAAGTATATGGAAATAAAAACATAATTCCTTTGGTTAGGTTAGTAAAGTTAACATCGCATATCTATACAGAAGCAGATTGGGAGTTCTTGAAGTAATGAATGCAAAGTACAGTATATGAAAAAACCCATCATTCCTTAGGTTAGGATAGGTAAGGCAAGCATCACATATCTACACAGGGAGTTCTTGAGGTAATGAATGCAAAGTATATGAAAAAAAAAAAATCCTTAGGTTAGGTAAGCATCCCATACCAAGAAACAGGCGGGGAGATCAGTGCATGTATAAATCAACATATCTGACAGAATAAATATGAAAAAAAAAACACACCAATATACTCAACAAACCCACAGGAAACTAAACTACTTCAAATCTCACATAATAAAGAAAAGAAATTCAATATAAAACCAACGGAATTGACAGAATAAACGTGACAAAAAAAGACAGACACATACTCAACACACCCAAAGAAAACCAGACTTTGAAACCATACACTATTTACCCATACACTTAAACAGCACTTGCAAATATCTTAACCTTAATCCGTGTGTGCTAATGCTACTACCACGCTAATACTAATGCTAATACTAATGCTGGTACTAATGCTGGCCGGGTGCGGAGTGCTAGGAGGGAGTGAGGGGCGAGGTGAAAAGATCTGAGGGTGGTGAATAGTATGGGAGGATATGGGTGGGTGTGGGAGGGCATGGAGGGGTAAGGCTGGGTATAGAGAGAGAGAGAGAGAGAGAGAGAGAGAGAGAGAGAGAGAGAGAGAGAGAGAGAGAGAGAGAGAGAGAGAGAGAGAGAGAGAGAGAGAGAGAGAGAGAGAGAGAGAGAGAGAGAGAGAGAGAGAGAGAGAGAGAGAGAGAGAGAGAGAGAGAGAGAGAGAGAGAGAGAGAGAGAGAGAGAGAGAGAGAGAGAGAGAGAGAGAGAGAGAGAGAGAGAGAGAGAGAGAGAGAGAGAGAGAGAGAGAGAGAGAGAGAGAGAGAGAGAGAGAGAGAGAGAGAGAGAGAGAGAGAGAGAGAGAGAGAGAGAGACACACACACACACACACACACACACACACACACACACTGAAACAAAAAGGTAACAACAAAAAAGACCCCAAAAAAACCCAAATTGTAAAAAAAAAATATATATATATATTAATGAAGAGAAAAAAATCAACCCCCGAAAAATGAAATATACTAAAAAAAAAAAAAAAAAAAAAAAAAAAAAAACTTAAAGAAGAAAAAGTAATTCAATTTTAAACACTCGACACGATGATAACAATAGCTCGACGCCCTGAAGGAACAACATTTTTCAACATTACACTTCCGAAGCACCACGAGACTTAAAGAAACGCCTGAAGCTTGACACACCACCACCACCACCACCTCTTCCTCCTCAACACGTAGTAAAAATGACACATAACGAGTGGATCTTATAGAATTAACTGGTATATACTTTCCAAACGATTCCAGTGGCGCTAGTTGAAGTGGTAGGTGTGGTTTGTAAAATCGATTCGGGCAGCGGTGGTTTGCGGTTGTGGGGAGAGTGAGAGAGGCTGAAACCGCTAGGAACAAGTGATAATGGTGGTGGTGGTGGTTAAGTGTGGTGGTGATGGACGTGGATACACACACATACATACATACACATACACACATACACATGTACACGAGAAGGACACTTTTGTGGTACTCTAGCAAGGACTGTGGTGGTGGTGGTGCTAGTAGTAGTAGTAGTAGTAGTAGTAGTAGTAGTAGTAGTAGTAGTAGTAGTAGTAGTAGTAGTAGTAGTAGTAGTAGTAGTAGTAGTAGTAGTAGTAGTGTATTTCATAGAACTATAGTAATGAGCTGGTAGTAGTGGTAGTAGTAGTAGTAGTAGTAGTAGTAGTAGTAGTAGTAGTAGTAGTAGTAGTAGTAGTAGTAGATCTCATAATATTATAGTAAGGAGCTCGTTATGGTGGTAGTAGTAGTAGTAGTAGTAGTAGTAGTAGTAGTAGTAGTAGTAGTAGTAGTAGTAGTAGTAGTAGAACTATAGTAATGAGCTGGTAATAATGGTGGTGGTGGTAGTAGTAGTAGTAGATCTCATAGTAGTAGTAGTAGTAGTAGTAGTAGTAGTAGTAGTAGTAGTAGCAGTAGCAGTAGCAGCAGTAGCAGTAGCAGTAGCAGTAGCAGTAGTAGCAGTACTAGCAGTAGTAGCAGTAGTAGTAGTAGCAGTAGTAACCCCAGTTCTTACTCCCTTAGACATAAAATTAAAAACACACAAAAATCACAGGAAGAAAAAAATAATGAAAAAAAATCTACAACATACAAGAAAAATGAGAGAAAAATAATAAAAAAATAAAAATAATAATAATAACTTCAATGACACAAGTTCAGCCCCACCCGAGGAACACGAGGCTGTCCAGTAAACCACTCAGCGACTCAGTCTTTAAGTTCAGTCAAAAATAATAATTACATATGAAGAAAGCACGGTGAGAATTAATACCTTGTCTGTGTGTGTGTGTGTGTGTGTGTGTGTGTGTGTGTGTGTGTGTGTGTGTGTGGGTATTGTGAATTTCTATATATATTTTGAGTTTATTGTTTTATATTATTGTCTTTCTAAATGTTTTCTTGTATTTCTCCATTTTCTTATGTTCTCTTGTATGTTATCTACGTTATTGTGTGAATTGTGTTATGTTCTTTCTTTATATCCTTGTTCTTCTTATGGTCCTGTAAGTTCTCAATTATTTGCCTTCATGTTCTTATCTTCTCTCTAGTTTATTTATCTAAAGTTATGTATCAACGCAAAATGTTTAATGGACCCTACGGAGAGATGGAGGAGGAGGAGGAGGAAGAGGTAGAGGAGGAAAAGGAAAAGAAGAAAATGAAGGTAGAGAAGAAAAGGAAAAAGAGAGGAAAGGAAAAGGAAATGGAAAAAAAGAAAGAAAAAGGAGGAAAAGAGTAAAGAAAAAAATGTGAAAAAAAGAAAAAGAAGAAGAAACAGAAACAGCAGCAATAAGAAAAGAAAAACAAAGCGAGAAAAAGCATCGAGAAATATACCAACATCACATAACACCGCATAACATCACACAGCATCGCATAACATCACATAACATTATACAACATCACACAACATCAAGCACCGAGAAATATACCAACATCACATAGCATTACATAACACAACATCACACAGCATCACATAACATCACCACTTATACACTAATACCCATAACCACAAAAATGCAGGATCATTATGTACTAGCTAAAAAAAAAAAAGAAAAATAAGAAAAAAAAAATGTAGTAGCAGTACCTTCAACCTACTACTACTACTACTACTACTACTACTACTACGTATAATCCTTGGCGTAATGGTGAATGTTCCTTAGGCGAGAGAAAGAGAGGAAGAGGTGTAACATTTCAGAATGCATCGGTCGTGTGCCACATACCCTCGGCTTTCAAGTAACAACAACAGCAAGTCACCGAGGTATTTCCTGAGTGAGGTCATTACACTGTTTTCCTGAAGACCAGAGAGGAGTGAAGAGGAGCAGGACCGGCCGAGAGATACGCAAGGAGGGATGAGTGTCTTGGGGGAGGGAAAGAGAGAAGACAGGTAGGTTGAGGGGGTCAGACTCACACCTTGCTCTCCTCCCCTTCTCACACGGACTGCACCCTTACCGCCGTACCCTTAAATATATAATAAATGATATAATACGAGTTGAACCCCTTGAGAAAAAAAGATCGACCCCTAAAGCTTGAGAACTCTTGGATCAAACCGGTTTATGGGTTGTAATGACCAGCTCACGAGGGCATGTTATTGGTACCTGCACAGTAGTCTCAGTGGAGCTCAACATTACCTCACTGCGGCCTTCCTGCTTTTTATTCCTCCTCTTCGGGAACAATGTCTTTCCCTCCCCGCCACCCTCAGCCCTTCCTTCAGCCACGCTTGTTGGTTTCTCTCAAGACTTCACGTACTTGTAATTACAAACAACTTTTTTTTTCTGGTTTTATTTATTTTTTTTTCTCGGTTGGTAATGGTCAGTTAATTGTGTAATGTTTAAATTCTTGTGTGTTTATCTTGGTTTGTGTGGTTATTCAGTTTTGTCTCATTTTTCCATGTGTTGATTTTTTCTGAGTGTCTCTTTGTGAATCAGTATTTGTTGTTAATATTTCTAACAGCATTAACATTCATAATGCTCCTTGAAATGACAGGCAATGCTGACATATGTATCTAAGTCTTCAGGAAAATGCTAATAACATTTCCTGATCATGATGCAGACAAAGTGACTGACTCAGGGTTTGCATTCATTACTTTGCGTGGGAGACATTCATTACATTAACACCTTCATCTTTTGTGGTGCTGCGCTAATTGTTATGTTAATCTCTTTGTATTGTAAAGGTTTATGTTCAATGTGAAAGGAAATTTCGAGTAAAGTCAAAGTTATGGTTTTGATACAATAATAAATTATCAACACCAATTTATCTGAAGTGTTTTGTTGACGTCCATGCTGGCAGTGACGCAGCGTGACTGCCACACTGGAGGCACAACACTGGCCAGTACTTGTGGTGTGCTCTCAGGCGATAATTAAATGTTGCGATCATGCACTGCTTTGTTCAACACGGCCGGTCAGATCCTCGCTAACATTACACCAACAAAACACACGGAAGGATACTATTGATAGGAAATACTATTAGGAGATAAGATTATATATAAGATAAAGGTTTGATTTACCATGTCATTGAGATGCACTGTGAAGTCACAACTCTTAATAAAACAAGCTTTCCTCATCTTAACAAAACTCGCACTTGCAAAACTGCAAAGATGGAGCACAAACTTTTAAAATTGTTTGAAAAGATCTTAACGCAGATATCTGAAGGATGTTCCTCCGGTTTTTCACTTTATAAGATTTCCTTCAATAAACATTTTTTTCTAAAATATTATCAGCATAATAATTTTGTTTCCATGTAATATTACTAACAGAGTTTCTGGTTAGCACGTCTGCCCATCTATCACACACACCAGTGTGTGTGTGTGTATTTTATATATATATATATATATATATATATATATATATATATATATATATATATATATATATATATATATATATATATATATATATATATATATATATATATATATATATATATATATATATATATATATATATATATATATATATATATATATATATATATATATATATATATATATATATATATATATATATATATATATATATATATATATATATATACACACACACACACACACACACACACACACACACACACACACACACACACACACACACACTAAGGCATGGTAAGATGTAATGGAATGCATGTCAGGGTATCAGAACAACACACACACACACACACACACACACTGCCTCATCACAAGGTGTCTGTGCCTCAGGTCAGATATTGAGTGAAAAAATTACAAAACAAGGAAATACATTCCATCAACACAATCTGTTGAATTTTCCTGTACAAATGTTTATGCAAAGTTGAACCACAAATGTTATTTGTGAACTATTATATTTAGAGTTACTTTAATCAAATTACATATTCCATCCTCTGTTTGATTTTCAACAACTTTTACTATTGAGGTAAAAATATTTGGTGTGTAAATTAGTTATTTAGTAACTCAAGTAATAAACTAATAATTGAATTGATAATTTAATGTATTACAATTTCTTCTATTCATCATAATTTTCTTGCACCAGAAATAATAAGTAATCATATCAATATTGAGATTATATTAAATATTATATATTTAATCAATTAAATTAAATTTTGCTTCACAGTGGCAGGGCGTGTTGCAGCACCAGCCTGGGGCAAGGCGGTGGGCATTTCTTTAATACTTTAGCACCGGGGCAGCACCTCACGATGACTCACTTGGTGACTCACACAGGCCGCTAAATAAGGTGACGGGGGCTGACACTGAGTTACGGTGACTCGAGGTGGTGCGCGGGGCGGGATATTAGCACAAAACTTTGAGACTCATGTTTGGGGCGACCTCAGGGTGGCGGAGGCGGCGAAACGTCGCTCGGGCGAGGAATGACAGTGGCATGAGGAGGAGGCGAGGCAGGCAAGGAGGCATGACAGCACTCAGTGCCCTCCTATCCGGCCACCACAACACAACACAACACTTTAGCGCCTAAACACCGCGCGACTTCCCTCACCACCCCGCGGCAAGGCACTCTCCCCTCCTGCTGGCGGCGGTGACGAGAAGCTGCAGGGCTGGAGGCGTGTGGCAGGGGAGACAGGCGCCCTTACCAAGCACAACAAACCCCAAAGCATGAAGGGGCAGCCAGGAGGACCCACGGGGAGGAGCAGCACCTTCTGGCCAGCTCGCTAAGGCCCACACCACCGCCAGCGAAGTCGGAGTGTTGTGTTGCAAGGGTGTCACACGTTAGCGAAGCGTTATTAGCCACCTCTGCCCCTCCTGTTAGTGCATGTCAGTGCCTGCATTGCCCCGGGCCACTTGCATCACCGCCACCCCGACTTTCCACCAAATTCGGTTAACGTTGCAAGGGCCGCGACTCCAAGATTTGGTTATGTCTCAACTTATTTACCTTTCTATGGTCGGGGGCGGGGACACGGCGTAGGCTCCATACTGTTCCATGACTCTCACTGGCACTAGTTTGCCTCTACACCATCAAGAAATCCTCATGCCCTTGTGTGTGGGGGAGAGGAGGGGCCGGGGTGTGAGGCGGTGAACAGTGTTGCACGGATGCCTAGTCAGTCCAACACTAAGCTCACCTCTCAACTCTTGCCACTACCGCCACCCGCTCGCTGTTGCCACCCGCCCACACTCTCACACATTTCTTTCTTCTCCCTCTGGCGATGCCTCTGCCTGAGACGTGCCCCACTCACATCACCCCCGTCCCACGCCCTTCTGCGGTGCACACTCACGCACCTAGCAAGTGCATGAGAAAGGTGAGACAAATAAGGGTAAGAGTGTGGCGCGCCTTACTCTGCAGATCAACCCAGCCAGTGTATACATAACGTGCTGCCCTCTGTCTGCCACAGGCCTCACTCCTCCCACCACCACCACCACCACCACCACACCGCCATCAACACATGCATTACGCAACAACTAGGCTGCCGTCAGATAAAACATACATCTATTTTTAGCGCCGCTACGCATTGTATGCAATTCAGCGGGAGACAATCTGCATTTCCTTCAACCATGTCTCGATGCAGAGGGCTCGACACTGTCTGGCTGAGGAGAGAGGAGTCCAAACCCGGCTGTAATACAAGGAGCGAGAGCAGATTCGGACGTCGCCAATACAATACTACAGGCTAGCGCGACGCCCGTCAATGATTCCCTGGCAAACACCCCGCCAGCACCGCCACCCCGGAAAGGAGACTACACCAACGCACACACCGGGGCCCACACCACCGCCCAGTCACCCCGCCACCTCCTCCACACCAGTCACCGAAGGTAATTCCTCCAAACACGGAGAATTTTCACAAGGAGGAGGGAGGAGCCAGCGGGGGCGGTGAGGAGCCGGGCAGGCGGGAGGGAGTCAGGGAGAGCCGCAGGGAGGGAGCGAGGGAGGGAGGAGGGACAGGCGGGGCCACTCCACTCCCCACGTTCGACCAACAAGCACCAATCAAGCAACTTACCCAGAGAGAGAGAGAGAGAGAGAGAGAGAGAGAGAGAGAGAGAGAGAGAGCAGCGGTAAGGGGGTAAGGCAGGCGGGCGGGCGGGCGGGCGGGCAGGCGGGAGGAAGGCCTCAGCGACGGTCCAGATCTCACGCCTACACGCTCTGACCTACACTCGTCGTCACCTTCACCTGCGTTAATAATTGCAGGCAGGTGTTCTGTCACCGCACCTTTACTGGCCACACCCCGCCACGCGCACACAAACCCGTCCCACTGCTTGGAAAAAAATGTATACAAATAGATAGTTACATCAACAAATAAATAAATAAATAAACAAATAAAAGATGCATAAATAAATAAGATGGTACGATTAAAAATAAGCAGAGTAATATTATATACGATTTCTCACGGCATAGCATTGATGTGATTTTTTTTGTCTCAGTTATAGAGTTGGAATTCTCAATTAATGAAACATTCTAAAAAAATAAATAACAAAATAAATAAACCAAGATTGCGGATTATTTTTTCTTCTTTTCCCAGAGACAAAAAAAGGGAATGGCGAAATGAAATACACTAAAATAATAAACAAGAGAAATACTACCACAAATAATAAATAATAATAATAATAATAATAATAATAATAATAATAATAATAATAATAATAATAATAATAATAATAATAATAATAACAATAATAATAGCTAGACTAACCATATAAAAACTCAGATAAATTACCTAACATTATTAAAATCCCACAGAAAAACAACCATTAATAAAACACACCAAATCTAAACAAATTATAAATGAACTCCAACTTTCATTCACCACACAATATGATAAAATCTGGTAAGGTCTGGAACTTCCTACCCTACCTACTTCTGTATTTCCATCTCCCTATGACTTCCATTTAAGAGGGAGGTTTCAAGACATTTATCCCATTCTTTTGGCTAACTCTCTCAAACCTGCAAGGGGATTGGCAACTTAGTGGACTTTTTTTTTTTTATTACCTTTGACCTTTGACCCACTAACCAGAAGACAACAGAAAAACAAAAGTGCAAAATAAAAAAAATAAAAATGAATAAAAAAAAAGATGTATTGGAGAAACACACAGACTTCCCCATCTCGTTATAATCTTCCCGTCAGCAGCAGAGTAGGTTATCGAAGTGAAGGGCTGTACACTGCTATATAATTACCCTTGGATTTATTGAGAGTTGAGTCGCATGCATAATAAGACTCGAGACTCTTCCCAGGAGGATCAACTCAACTGATACTAAATTATTCGACCTAATTATCGTTTTCTGTTTGATATTTCTGGTGAGCGGTACTTTTTTCTCTCTCTCTCTCTCTCTCTCTACACACACACTTTTCATTTACTATTCTGTCAAGTTTAATCTTTCCTTTTAATTTTCCCTTATTCAATATTTTTTATTTAAGTATTTTTTTACTTTTCATATTCCAATTTTTCTAATTTTTGTATTCTTTATTAAATTTCTGTCGAAGCATTTTTCCACCTAGCATCTTTCCTCTTGTCTTTACTTCCTCTCTCCTTCCTCCCTCCTACCTTCTCGTCCTTCCCACCTCCTATAAAAAGAAAAAGAAAAAAACTAAACATCCCATCAAAATAAAAATGTAATTCGAGAAAAACAAACGATGAAATTTCAAGAGGACAAAAAAAAAAAAAAAATAAATAAATAATTAAATAAAAGATGGATTACTTGAACTCCATACTTGAAGGTTCACTGTCAACCTACCGAGACAAAACCTTAATATTTCACTAATGTTCGCTGGTCTGTATAAATGAAGAAAGAGAGAGAGAGAGAGAGAGAGAGAGAGAGAGAGAGAGAGAGAGAGAGAGAGAGAGAGAGAGAGAGAGAGAGAGAGAGAGAGAGAGAGAGAGAGAGAGAGAGAGAGAGAGAGAGAGAGAGAGAGAGAGAGAGAGAGAGAGAGAGAGAGAGAGAGAGAGAGAGAGAGAGAGAGAGAGAGAGAGAGAGAGAGAGAACCACATTTTCCCAGCCATAAATCCCCCATTCCCCCCCCCCGTACACACACACACACACACACACACACACACCATATTTCTACCTAAAAAGGAAAAAGGGATAGAAAGAACAGCGTGTAAGAAACCGGTTTTTACACACACACACACACACACACACACACACACACACACACACACACACACACCTGCATCCCCCTACACATGCATTCATCCTTCTTTATCATGGGTTCTTTTTTTCTTTTTTTCTCTCATTAGATTCCAAATTAACCGAGAATCAATCAGTGTTCTATTGGTGTCCGTGTCAATAAGTGTCATTTGTAGCATAATGGTACATACTTTGCGATAGAAGGCCCTGTCGTTATGCTAGAGTCGTTAAATTAATTACCATACACGTCTTAGAGGGAGGAAGCGCCGGGCAGTACGTCACTCAGACACACCTGGCGTTACCTGGCAATGGGCTACAGGTAATACTAACACTCACACCTGCCGCGATTCTTTACCTGTCTGTGTGTTTTCCGGTATTTCACCACTTTGCTTTCAACTTACCTAACCTTCACCTTACTTGATTTCTAACCTAAACCTAACCTCACCTAACCTAACCTCACCTTACCTTACCACCAACCTAAACCTAACCTAACCTAACCTCACCTCACCTCACCTCACCTCACTTAACCTAACCTAACCTTACCTTATTTCTAACCTAAACCTAACCTCACCTAACCTAACCTAACCTAACCTCACCTCACCTAACCTTAACTAACCTAACATCACCCAACTCAAATTACATTACTTTAAGCTAACCTAACCTAACTTTCTTTACCTCAACTTACACAAAACTTAGATCTACACAAGCTATTCAAATTATACAGAATATAGACCTGACATAACATTCATTAAACAAAACATAAATTTAAACCTAACATAAGGTGCACTAAACGTCTAAACCTAACACAACTTGATGGAACTTAATATAGAGCGTGTTGTGCTGGCGAGACACGGTTGCTTCTCATAAATGTGATGAAGCAGGATGAAGCAAATCTTTATTTTATTCCCTGAAATTAATTCCTCACCAAAAAATGAAGAGAAATATAAGACCTGTTTTATTCTGCATCCCCAACATCTCAGTTCATAAACCTAACCTTATCTTACACATACTTCACAAACCTAACTTCACCTTACATATACCTCACAAACCTAACGTAATCTTACCTTACATATATTTCACAAACCTAACCTCACCTTATATATAATTCACAAACCTCACCTTATCTTAAATATATTCACAAACCTAAGCTAACTTTATCTTACATATACTTCCCAAACCTAACCTAACCCAACCTAACCTCACCTTACATAAACTTCACAAACTTTACCTTATCTTACATAAACTTCATAAATTTCATCTCACCTCACCTCACATATACTTCCGAAGCCAAACCTAAACACAACCTAACCTCCTTACATAAACTTCACAAACTTGACCTTACTTTACATAAACTTCAAAAACTTTACCTTACCTTACATAAACTTCACAAACCTCACCTCACCTCATCTTACATACACTATCATACTGCCATACTCACAATGCATATCCTCTCCCACAAACAATAGTAGCTGTCGTTGGCAATTATCTTCCCCTTCTATACTGTACTTTTCCTCTAATGCCTCAGAGTTCAGTGTACTGCAGAGACAAAGCATTTACTCTTCCCAGCAAACAAAAGTAGTAGTAGCTTAAAGTCTTTCTCTCCTTTCATACTGTATTTAATCTATTTCTAACGTTATAGTTTGTTTGGTATTGTAAAGTGAAATGTCCTTTACAAATTGCTGCACTGTCTATTAACTTGTCCTCTAAACTCCACTAGTTATAAAATAATCCGTTCTTTTCTAATGTTATTCTGTACTTAATCCCTTCAATACTGGGACACATTTTTACCTTGAGATTTATGCACGATTAGACCATTTTGACATTAGGAAGGGTCTATGGAGATCAGAAGAATCACCCACACAAGTTTCTGAAGGTGTATGAAATCCCCAAATAGTAAGCAGAATGAATAGGGAAACGCGTCATGGTACTGAAGGGGTTAATTCTTAATGCAATAGGAATGTTAGATGATGCACACAACAAATCAACACCCCTTACAAAAGTCTTTACCTTCCCTATACAACACACACACACACACACACACACACACACACACACACACACACACACACACACACACACACACATTGCACCTTTCTCTTTCTTGATACCGCAGTCAGTGTTTCTCTATTCTCTTCCATTATAACTATAGTCAGTGTTTGTAATATAGTTAGTGCAGTGTGGCGGTATCAGACTCCACAAATAATCTGAAGTTCCTTGCTGTCCTTTAGTATATAAAAATTAGAATTTCCTTTGCAAAAATCACATTTTTCTTGTACAAAAATTTCTTGCACACAACACTTTCCTTGTCACAAAACTAACTTCTCTTACAAAATAACTTATAAATTTCCTTGTATAAAATTAAATATAACTTTCACTGTACAAAAATAAATGACAAATACTTTCCTTATAAAACCATTTTCTTATAAAACCACACTTTCTTATTAAAAAGAATAATATTTCCACTGAAAAAAATACTAATTTGAAAACCACACTGCCCTTGTAAAGCAAATCCTTCCTTACTGAATGATGCAGCTTTTGAGAGAGAGAGAGAGAGAGAGAGAGAGAGAGAGAGAGAGAGAGAGAGAGAGAGAGAGAGAGAGAGAGAGAGAGAGAGAGAGAGAGAGAGAGAGAGAGAGAGAGAGAGAGAGAGAGAGAGAGAGAGAGAGAGAGAGAGAGAGAGAGAGAGAGAGAGAGAGAGAGAGAGAGAGAGAGAGAGAAAGAAAAATGAGAGAGAGAGAGAGAGAGAGAGAGAGAGAGAGAGAGAGAGAGAGAGAGAGAGAGAGAGAGAGAGAGAGAGAGAGAGAGAGAGAGAGAGAGAGAGAGAGAGAGAGAGAGAGAGAGAGAGCGCAAGCAAAATCCTACATCTCTTCAGGCAATTCCCTCCAGGTGCAGCGTGACGGCCGTACCTGCAGACTTCCGGTGCGGTGCCTAATGTGTTAAAAAGTACCACGTGCACCTCATATTTCCAGCCCTCTTTACGTGTACTTTGCGGCTTAACATTTGTTCTGCCCGCCTTCACACCACCTACTCCACCTTCTCGTCTTAATCCCCCTCCTGCTAATTTTGCATGGGTCTCTTTACTCCCTACCCACTCTTAGATGTCTTTCTTTGCTGTACTGTTACCTCTAAACATTGTACTGTAGAGAAATAGCGAGATATCCTATTTATTTACTTTGTCTTATTCCTTCATATACACAGCACTCGTCTTAACCCACTTCCTTCTACTTTTCATCTGTTTCCTTATTCCCTAACCCACTCAGATCGCTTTTCTTACTGTACTATTACCTGCGAGCATTGTACTAGGTTGAAATTGTCAGATCTTTCATTCATTCACTTTCCTTTACTCGTTTATCTACACAAGACTCATCTTAACCCACTCACTTCTACTTTTCATGCTTCCTTACTCCCTGCTTACTCTGAGATCAGTTTTCTTGCTGGACATCTATTTCCGAACAGTGTACTAGGTCGAAATTGCGAGATATCTTACTCATTCACCTTATCTTACTTGTTTATCTACACACCACTCATCTCAGTCCACGCACTTCTACTTTTCTTATGTTTCCTTACTCTGTACCCACTCTCAGATCTCTTTCCTTGCTGCACATTTATCTCCGAACATTGTGCTGGGAGATATAGCGAGATCTCTTATTTATTGTTCTGTTCGCCTTCACACCACTTGTCTTAATCCACGCACTGCTACTTTTCATGTTTCCTTACTCCCTATCTCCTCTGCTATTCTCTTATCTCTTTTCTCGCTGTACAGTTATCACCAAACGTTATAATGGGTAGAAATTGCGAGGTGTCTCATTTCTTATTCTTTTTTCTTGTGGATGCTTATAAAAAATCCATACATTACTTCTAGTGCTGTGAATGAAAGGTTTATCTGAGGACTGAGGCACATTTCAAATACACACTACAAATAATTCATACTTCCTTAATGTTGAAAGAAGAAAAAAAGAAGAGCGAAATATCTCAAACAAAAGGTTCCTCTCCTCATTATGATAATTACACTCATTATGTGAAGTAAATTTCCAAACATACATGCCAGGTAAGCCATCATCCTGCCCCTCCGTGCAATCCAAGCTTCCTTTACCGCATCACCTCCTCATACTACCTGCCAATCTAATCCAAATGTATGCCACGTTTTTCTGCACACTTATCCATCCATCCGTTGTTCTTCTTCTTTCTACTCACTTTATTCTTTCCTTCAACTTATCCTCCTAGTTATTCTTTTCCTTTTTGCATGTTCGTTCATCTATCGGCTGTTCTTCGTCTCCATTCTCCTCACTTTATTTTTTCTATCAATTTATCCACTAAGTTATTCTTCTCCATTCTGCATACTTTACTCATTTAGCGGTTGTTGTTGTTCTCCTTTCTGAACATTCATTAACCCAGCAGCTGTTGTTCTTTCTACCTACTTATTCATCTTATTCTTTTCCTCTCCACATTTATTAATTTAGTTGTTCTTTCTGTACTAAATCAATGTACAACACGTAATTGTTATTCTCCTCTTTCATTCACACTTGTTTATCTAGTTAATTCTTCTTTCCATACATTTATTTATCTACCTGCTCTTCTTCTTCTTCTTCTTCTTCTTATTATTATTATTATTATTATTATTTATTATTCTTCTTCTTCTTCTTGTTTCTTTTTCTTCTTTTCTCTTCTTGTTTTTTTTTTTTCTTTTTCTTCTTCCTTTTTTTACTTCTTCTTCTTCTTTTCATTTTTCTTCCTTTTTTACTTCTTTTTCTTTTTTTCTTTACTACTTCTTCTTCTTCTTTTTCTTCTTTTTTCTTTACTTCTTTTTCTTCTTTTTTTTCTTTACTTCTTCTTCTTCTTTTTCTTTACTTCTTCTTCTTTACTTCTTCTTCTTCTTCTGTTTCTTTTTTCTTCTGTTTTATTTTCTTCTTCTTCTTCTTCTTCTTCTTTCTACGTTCATCAATCTATGTAGTTGTTATTTTTCTTTCTACGAATCTACACACTTTTATTTTTTTAGCTGTTATTTTCCTCTTCTGTCTCTCAAGTCTGTCGGATCTGACGCCGCGCAAATCACAACATGCTAAGAAATGTCGATTTTTCATTTTTCCTTTCTTGTAAGACTGGTGGTTAAAAGTCTCCAGGTGGAATGATTCTTTTAAGTGATGAGGCAGGAAAGCATTAGAAAAGTCTTCTCTCTCTCTCTCTCTCTCTCTCTCTCTCTCTCTCTCTCTCTCTCTCTCTCTCTCTCTCTCTCTCTCTCTCTCTCTCTCTCTCTCAGCACCATATAACTATTTTACTAAAACCTATTTTCAGATGCAGCTATCAACTAATGGATTCATTTAACTATCTCTCTCTCTCTCTCTCTCTCTCTCTCTCTCTCTCTCAAAAGTGACACACACACACACACACACACACACACACACACACACACACACACACACACTGACAGGCAGGGAGGTGTACCCGTATAAGATGAAAAACAGCGATAATTAATACAAACAACAAGAAGAGGAACCCTGCGGTGATGACAACGGGGGAACAAATGAGAGCTGCCACTGGAGGAAGAGTGCAGGAAGGTACCGAACATGAAGCGACATTTTAACTACACGAGGGAGGGTGCAAGGGAAGGCTAATAGTGTACAGCTCGGGTCGGAAGTCAAGGCACGTCCCACACTCCTCCTTTCATTGTTTTGATGCGTCTCCTCGTGGTCCAGTGGGTATAGAGGAAGGCACTTTTAAGACTGTACGTGAAGCATGCATAGGTTCGAACCCCCAAAACTTACAGGAATGTGTTTCAAAGTATATTAAAATCATATGTGTGTATTTCTCCTTCATTCTTAACTGTTCTGCTACTACGGTCATGCCTCCTTAATTTGCTCCTGCCACGGTGATCCTTCCTTGATTCCTTCACCTTCTTACAGCCATAAGAATTCTTTACAAACAGACATACGA
>NC_059287.1:14780133-14785133 GCF_017591435.1 Portunus trituberculatus | reverse complement strand
CCACAACCTTCACTTATTTCATTTCCCCCACATGAGTTTCTGAAGGTGAATAAAATCGCCAAACAGTAAGTGAATGAATATGGAATCTAGTCATGGCACTGAAGAGGATAAGAAATACCAGTTACTCTCTAGCAGTCACAGTCTAAGTCATCTGTTACACTTATTTTCACTATCTAAGAATGTATAACTTTATTTTCACCAAAGTATTAAAGCTTCATTAGTTCTCTTGTCGCCACTAAAAGAGTTCAGATTAAGATTTTGAAATACGAAAGGAGAATAGAAGGGAGATAACACGTGGAAAATGGAAACAAGAAAAGATCCACCAGTTTCCTTATAACCAGTACAATGTTCATGAAATCTGTTTTGAAATACGTAATGAAAATAAAGTTAAGGTAAGACAAAGAGGGAAGATAATGAGGAAAATAATAAGAAACTGGAAACAAGCGAAGACAAAACTGATATGAGAGAGAGAGAGAGAGAGAGAGAGAGAGAGAGAGAGAGAGAGAGAGAGAGAGAGAGAGAGAGAGAGAGAGGTTACAGTTTCCGCACTATTGACGGTGATTACACTTAATACAGGTTAAAGCGAGGCAGGATCTCTAAGGGAATACAAAGGATGACCAACAACAACAGCAACAAAAACAGCAACGAACCTTCAGAAAATGACATTGAATACCAAAACTCAACTCCTTTCCTAATTTTGTGGAATTAAATGTGATATCCAGATGTAATGAATAAATGGATTAGCCAAACCCCCATTTCAGGATTATAACCCCAAAAACTAACATCAATAATAACGAAAAACGAGAAATCTGAATAAAACCTACGATATCGCCAACTCACCATCGCACCAAAAGTAAAAAAAAATAGAAAAAAATAAAAAGACAAGAAAAATAATACCAATCTTAAGCCTGAGGAGGAAAAGCGAGCGTGCAATCCTGCGGTGGTTAATTGAAATGTATTAAAGCTTGGAGAAACAGTCCCATCAGCGCACTGCAAGACGCGACGCCAAGCCCTGCAAAACACACCGCTAAGGCACCACAACCCGCTCATCTAGGCCGCGTTAGCCCCTGCGTGCCCCGAGGAGCCAGAGGCAGGGAGAGGCAGGGAGAGACACAGAGGGAGGGAAGCAAGGAGGGTAAGTGGCGTGTGGGTTTCCTTAAGTAAGAGTAAAAGAGAGTTGGTAAGGCTATACTGCTTGTGGCGGCGGCTGTCACCCTCCTGATGGCAACACCGCCACCACCACCGCCAACGCCACCGCTACGTTGCCACGCCGCATTTATTATCCTCCTCTCACTTCACTAACACGCACTTCCACCCCTCTCACATCACCACGCCCGCTCCGCCTCCGCCACCGCCGCCCCCACCACGCCATCCATACCGTCACCAGTGGCTGCTGTGGTGGAGTAAATGGTTGGTGGTAAATACACAGGGTAACACCAGCACGAAAGAATACTACACCACCTCCCCATCCCCTCTCCCTCTCCCTCCTCTCCCCACTCTCCCATCCCTTTCCTCCCAAGTGCCAAACGCTTCCTCGTGAAACAATGCAAGTGCTGATTTCCGTTTCCGCCCCACACCCGCCACGGGCCCCCGCCACATCCCAACATGCACACCGCCCCGCACACCCCCGCTGCATCCCCGCCCCGCTACCACCCCGGGGAAACGCAGAGGAAAATAGGCAGTGTTGGGATTTGTATGGCACGTCACAGTAGGCCTACCTCGAGCCAGCCGCTGGGAGGGTGTGAGGCGGCAGCGGCGGTGGTCGGAGCGCTCCTCACCTCCCAACTTTAGTGTAACTTCGCCTCCTGTCTTTGGTGTTTGCATCTTAAGGGACACATCGTGGCGGTGCGTGGCTGGGGCTGCGGCGCGGGGCTCAGGGAGGGGTGGTGAAGGTGGTGGTGCCTGCAGGAGTGGCGTGAGGGTGCAGGGTGGTATGCCGAAGCGCCCGCCGGCCAGCCCGTGTTGCCGCCGCCCCTCGCCGGCCACTGAACTGCTTACTCCCCGACGGCGCAACGCTTCGCTTCTCCACGATAAAAAATAATTACTCGTCCCGCAACACTGAAGCCAAAAATATATCGTAATCGGTTAAAATTTTCGATACAATTTTTTTGCGGCGCGAGCGAGGTCACGCCGCGTCAATATATTCCTGCCGACGAGTGACTGAAAAAGCACAAGAGGCGCGTCCCGGCGCGAGAGTGTCCAGCGCACGCGGCCTGCCATTAAGCATGAAGGAGACGCAATTATACACGACGACCCGCTAATTCATTAACTAATTAACGGGCATCATTATGCAGTCTTGTACAAATAATTAGTCGGAGGGGCAAGAAGCAATTAAGTACTAGCGAGGGAGGGCGCGAGGAGGGCGAGGTAGGGTGCAGTGCGTGCGTGCTGCCTCCCTGCCGCCCTGCCGCCCTCTCTGCCTCTCCCCTACCCACAAATTATAACTTCACCAATTAGCTCCTTCGGATACCACATTACCAGACATTTACTGCTTGTTACATGCCACGACGCTGCTTCTGGTCATGCCGCACTACGGAGGGGACGTAGAGCACTAACCCCGCCCTGCCCCGCCGCTGGTGGTGGTGGTGGTGGTGGTGGTGGTGACACACGGGGCCTCAGGTGTTCTGGGTGCGTGCAAGACTGTGCTTTTGGCGACGCTCGTATTAGCGGGGAATATATGCGCGGCTAAGTGGTGACTGCGAGGAGGAGAGGCGAGGCTGGGGGAGGCTGGGAAAGAGTTGCAGGCAGGTGGAGCATGGCTGAGGGCTGTCTGAGGGAGGGTGGAGGGCTGAGACAACGCTGAAGAGCAAGACTGTGACATGGGATAGATGGAACGACGTTAGGGCAATGCTGAAGCAACGCTGGGCAAGGGTGCTGTAGAAAAGGCGAGGTTTCTAGGCCGAGAGACCAATTTTATGTTTATCTACAGGTTAAAATATAAAGTTAACTTCCCAATACAACTGAAGGGCAGGACTGCAACATAGAATAGATGAAGCAACGGTAGGGCAATGCTGGAGGAACAATGGAGAAGGGTACTGTAGAAAAGACGAGATTTGTGGAGCAAGGGTAACTTTATGTATATTCTACAGGTTGAAATGCGCTGTTAATTGCCTAATATAACTGAAGGGCACTGCAATACGTGAGAAATATTACGTTATGGCAATACTGAAGCAACACTGAGCAAAGGCGTAAAAAGAAAGAAAAAAGACGAGATTTGAAGGGCAAGAGAGCAATTTCATCTATACACGTTAAAAATTCACAGTTAACTGGCCAATACAAAGAACACAGCGCCAGTAATAGTGAAGGAGACCACGAAGAAGTAAAAGAAAGTAATAATCCAGCAGCCCACAATAAGATCCCAGCTATTATTACTGCTACTACTATTATTGTTTTTTAGGCGCACATCAGCGGGGTCAAAAAGCGCCGCATTGAGGAAGGAGGAGAGATGGATGGCTGAGAACTCCTCCTGTGGGAATTTTTATCTTCCCACCACAAAACAAGGAGGAAACAGATGCGGCCTCTCTCTCTCTCTCTCTCTCTCTCTCTCTCTCTCTCTCTCTCTCTCTAACGGTTCGTCACTCGATATTCATGTAACATACGAATTATTATCACCACCACCACCGTTATTATTATTACTATTATTATTATTATTATTATTTTTATTATTGTGTTCCGGCAGCATTTGGAGTCCGCGGTGTGGTGTGTTTGTTCCCCGAGGCGTGAGCGCAGAGAGCACGTCTGTCTGTACGCAGGCAAAAAGTTATCGGACGCAGGAAAGCACGTACGCAAGGAAAAGGACACACCGACACACACACACACACACACACACACACACACACACACACACACACACACACAAACAGTATTCCTCTCTTCCTCTCTTGTTCAATGTTGATGTTATAACTCGTAGATATGCAAGCAACACACACACACACACACACACACACACACACACACACACACACACACACACACACACACACACACACACACACACACAAATCCCGTAAAAAAGCACAGAAAAAAATAAAACAAAACACAAATAAACAAATATAAACACAAAAACACAAACATTACACAAATACAAAAAAAAAAAAAAAAAAAAAACACCAAGGAGGAGGACGAGAAGACAAGGGAGGGAAGGAGGAAAAGGCGGGAGGACCGGGAGGAAGGTAAGGAGGAGGAGAAGGAGGAGGAGGAGGAGGAGGAGGTAAGGAGGAAAGGAAGGTAAGGACAGGACAGGTGAGAAACGGAGATGGGTAGACCAGGTGGGGGATGTTAGGTCGCTAGGGGGGGAGAGGGAAGGGAAAGGAGGAGGGAGAGGATGGAAGGAGAGAGGGAGGCAATAAGGGAGGGAAGGAGGGAGGGAGGAAATGAGGAATCAAGGCAGGTGAGAGAGGGAGGAAGAGCGAGAGAGGGAGGGAGGAAGAGAGGGAATCAGACAGGTAAGGAAAGAAGAGGGAAAAAACACAGTACACGTTGAAGGATGGAGAGAGAGAGAGAGAGAGTGAGAGTGTGTGTGTGTGTGTGTGTGTGTGTGTGTGTGTGTGTGTGTGTGTGTGTGTGTGTGTGTGTGTGTGTGTGTGTGTGTACCCAAATCTTACTCTTATCTCAGAATCTTATCTTAACAGCATCTCTATATCTTACTGGCTGCTCTCCTCCCAGCTTCCTCCTGCCCTTACCTGCTGCCTGCCCACTGCCCTCACCTGCCCACCTTTATACCTGACAACATACACACCTTTACCTGTTGCTCATCTATCTATTAATTATATCTTTGTATTGGCACTTTTACCTTCTCTTGTTGCTTATCCATCTAGTGACTAAGTGTGGCCTGTGTTCTTCTACCTGTCATCACTTTCTCACCTGTTGATTAATTTATTTTAGTGAATTGTACTTTATTCTCGATTTTGGATAGTTATCCCATTGCCGTTCATTCATTTGTGTAAATTTATGAACTAAAGGTGAACTGATATTGCAGCCTGAAGAGTGAACACATCAAG
>NC_059287.1:14767633-14775133 GCF_017591435.1 Portunus trituberculatus | reverse complement strand
AGGAGGAGGAGGAGGAGGAGGACAGCGGGAAGTGGTGAAGGTTTTAGTTTGCAATCAGACCACAAGGGATGACCGAAAATAACAGTACACATTCCGTAGAGTGTTTTCCCTTCCGCCATGTCTAGTTTCACAATTATTCGTAGTGTTTCATAAGATAGTGACTCAAGGGCGCGCCATTTCCTCCTAGACGCTGTGTGTGTGTGTGTGTGTGTGTGTGTGTGTGTGTGTGTGTGTGTGTGTGTGTGTGTGTGTGTGTGTGTGTGTGTGTGTGGTGTTATTTGATTTAATTTCTTTTTCTGCTTTCATTCTTTATTTTGTATTTTTTCAAGTTACTACTCCATTTCTTTTTTCTTCTTGTGTTTTTTTTTTTAAGTTTGTGGTTTTGATTTTTGGATTTCCGGCGATCTCTCTCTCTCTCTCTCTCTCTCTCTCTCTCTCTCTCTCTCTCTCTCTCTCTCTCTCTCTCTCTCTCACTCTCTCTCTCACTCTCTCTCTCTCTCTCTCTCTCTCTCTCTCTCTCTCTCTCTCTCTCTCTCTCTCTCTCTCTCTCTCTCTCTCTCTCTCTCTCTCTCTCTCTCTCTCTCTCTCTCTCTCTCTCTCTCTCTCTCTCTCTCTCTCTCTCTCTCTCTCTCTCTCTCTCTCTCTCTCTCTCTCTCTCTCTCTCTCTCTCTCTCTCTCTCTCTCTCTCTCTCTCTCTCTCCCCCCCACCCCCAGCGTCCCCGTGTGAACCATTCCCCGGTCGTCCACAGCTGCACTTCACCTCTCACACACCTGGTGGTAGTTTGGCGCACCTCTCATTAACCTTAACACGCCGTAGTCCATATAAGGTCTTGTGTCATTCTGTACTTTATAACATCCTGACTAATTCCTCTACTGTGTCCCATCGCTTTTAGAACAATGACCCTTATTATGAAATGCTTTACTCTCCCCACCACTGTTTTGAATACTCTGGAACGCTTTTCTCTCTCATCATGACTGTTTTCAAAGGCCATAGAGATGATTGGCTGGGTCCTCAAGAGTGCTTCTCGTGATAATGATGTCGAAATGTTGTTAATCTGTCACCTAGGATCATAAACACAGCTTTTTCTTGGTAATAATGTATAAATCTTGTTAACTTGTCACCTGGAACCATAAACAAATCTTGCTTTTCTTGATAATATAGTACAAATCTATTAATCTGTCACTGGAACCATAAACACCCATTACTTCTAATAATGTAGAAATCTTGTTAATCTGTCACCTAGAACCATAAACAGATCTTGCTTCCCTTGATAATAATCACCTAGAACCATAAACACATATCACTTCTGATAATAAAGTAGAAATCTTGTTTATCTTCCATCTAGAATCATAAACAGATCTTGCTTCTGGTAATATAATAAAAATCTTGTTAATCTGTTACCTAGATCCATAAACACATCTTGCTTTTCCTGATAATAACGTAGAAATCATGTTAAATCTGTTACCTAGAATCAAAATACTCATTGCTTTTGATAACAAAGTAGAAATCTTGATAATGTGTCACTGGAACCATAAACACCACTTGCTTCTTCTTGATAGTATTTTTCTTACTTTTCATTTTTCTTTCTAATTGTTCTGTAATTTCTTTTTTACTTTTATTTTTTTTAACTGTTCTACAATTTCAACTCTTTTTCTTACTTTTTTTCATTTTTTCTAACTGTTCTGCAATTTCTATTTTTTTTCTTACTTTTTCCATTTTTCTTTTTAACTGTTCTGCAATTTCTACTTTTTGTTACTTTTCCATCTTTACATAAGCCGACTTCCTTTTATTGATCTTTCTACAAACTTATTATTTTTCTACTTTTTTTTTTCTCTCTCTATATAGGAATTGGACTTCATATTCTTTTTCTGACGTCCCGCAAGTCTGACCGCCATGTGAAGTATTTATGTCTTTCTATCTTTGCAGTGCACTATTGAATTCCTTTTTTTCTTCTAAACTGATTTTTTTCTATTTCAGTGCTGCGTCAAAAGTTTCGAAATAGCTTCCCGTGTCATTCAATCTTACTCTAGTTCTGTCTTGCACTCTTCTTGACTTCTCTTCTTACAAACATATTTCTTATACAAATGTTTGATCTTTTCCGATATTCAATATAATTTTTCTCCCTAAGTCGTGTTGGTGACCTTCTTACATACATATTTCCTATATAAAACACATTTCCTATACAAACATATTAAGAAGACGTGTTGGTAATCTTCTTACAAATATATTTCCTATACAAACATATTTCTTCATTCATGTTGGTAATCTTTTTAAAAACATATTTCCTATACAAATATATTTCAAACATTTCCTATACAACCATTTCCTATACAAACATATTTCCCAAGTCGTGTTGGTAATCTTCTTACAAACCTATTTCCTATACAAATGTTTTATCTTTTTCGATATTCAACATAATTGTTTCCCCTAAGTCATGTTGGTAATCTTGAAACAGCTGGCAAATTTACAAGCTGTGGTATACATCTGTCTTTTCACTTTCTTTACAAATATTTCTTTTACAATCGTTTAATTTTTTTCATATCTTTAATATTTTTCCCTAAGGTGATGGTGATCTTGAAACTGGTATATTTTAACATCTTACAAATTTTTTTATACAAACATCTTATTTTTATATTTTCCATTTTTATTTTCCTCAGCCGTGATGGTAACCTTGAAATAAATGCCTTGCTGATTTGGAACTCGCAGTATATCTCTCATTACTAAGAACTACTAACACTGAGAGATCAAAGTGTACACTATCCTTTACTTCTTTCTATAAACGTATTTTCTAAGAAGTGATCTTTGTCAAACTCATCACAAGTATTATTCCTTCAAACTAATACTGACCTACATAACTTTTCCTCTCCTTTATAAGCTTCATGTATTATCAAGAAGTTGGATAAAGCTGTCGTGAGTTGTACTGTACCATGCAACTTCGTCTCTTCATGAATCTTCCAGCACCTACACGTGTTTAGATATAGCTATCACTGTTCTCGTTTACCTGTCACCTTTACTGATGTACTGAGAAACTACCAACTCCTCAAATATTCAACCCTTTCAGTACCATGACACGTTTTCATATCTATTTTGTTTACTATATGGTGATTTTACACAACTTCAGAAACTTATGTGGGGATCAATATAGTGAAATAGTGAAGATTGGCTGTTGTTTAATCTTCTTACCTATAGACTCTTCCTAATGTAAATGAAATTGTCTAATCATAACCAAAACTCACGGTAAAAATGTAAAACTAAGAAAAAAAAAAAAAAAAGGAAACTGACCCTGTGAAATGGACTTATCGATGTTCCTGTTACGTTTATCAGCGTTTTTTTGTTACATACTCACCTATCACTGAGTCTCTATACTGATAAACCACCTTTTTTTTTCCCTCTCTCTTCTTCCCACAACGCAAATCATTCCAGCAGTCGTCATTATTACATACATACAAACTTATAACCGCTCCTGTTACATTCGCACCTATCACTGCTACGAGTATCGAGAGGTGAGAAGCAACACAACTACCTCTTTTCCTGCTTTTTTTGTGTCTTATAACCACCGAACTTTTTTTTTTCTCCCGTTCCTACAAGTCCCATAAATCGTGAAGCAGCTGCCTTGTGTTCTCCGCGCCACCATTACGAGCCGCGTGTCCATACTGAGCAGGTCAAAGTCTATATTTTCGCGGCTCCTAAACAAGAATAACGCCCCGAGTGTCCTTGTACTAAGAGGGCGGCGGGGGCTGGTGATTCCTGTCCCATGGTGGTGGCGGTGGTGGTTGTGGTGCTGCTCATTTTGTGTTGCAGAGGAAATTGCAGCATTTACGCCTCTACGCCCCGCCATTAGTGTACCCTGCAGCTTGTGTCTCATTGGCGGTGATGCATTTGTTCCTTGCAGCTAAAAAGGGTTGGATTTCGTAACACTTCAGCGCTGCACTTCCACTATACTCAAAAGGTTCCTAGTTGAGGTGACACGAGTTTTTAAGGGTATTTTCACGGCTCTGGGAATACAAGAACAAGGTTTCTACTTTACTAACGGGAGAAATACGCTAAAAAAAAAACCACGCTACTCGTCTCTGTGACCTTTGAGAACAGTTGTATCAGAGGAAAGCGTTTGTGAATACGGGCAGCAGTGTGACATTAACTAATTTGCCTATGATACATTTATTCCTTGAAGCTAAGTATGATTGTAGGGGAGAACATGAACATAAATTTAACGACGTATGACAAATGTATTTCCTGCAGGTAAGTATGGTTGTATGAACGAGATGGAGCGACATTAGCTTATTCCCCTCCGCCGGTAAAGAGAAGGTAGAACGACAAAGTTACTAGCGTAGGACTAACGTATTTCTTGCAGGTAAAGGCTCTGGCGTCAAGGTAAAGCCACATTAACTAACAGACGTGATACTTTGACTCTCTATGGTTAAGTACCGTAGGATGAAGACAACGAGAAACTTGGAGCGTATGTATGTATGTAAGTATGTATGTACTATTTTACACTACAGCTCGTATTCTCAAACACTTGTGCTTCACCTCCACTATTTCAAAAGGCTTTATTCAAATTTATACGATTTTTTAAAGGTGTTTTATGGTTCTACAGGCAGAGTGGCAAGGTTGCTATATTATTAAGTGGAGGAACACTCTTGAAAACCCAGCTAGTCATGTCCGTAGCCTTGGGAAATAGTCGTGGTGAGAGAGCAAAGCGTTTCTGAACACGGGCCTATGACTGCTGTCCTTTTCCTATGCGCTCCAGGTACAGTACACGTTACTGGCGCTACACCGTCAGAATATTGAAGAAATGGTAACGTTTCTTCCTCTCAGCTATTCAAAACTACATTCTCTATGTTTACTTAAGGATCAAGAAGAAAAAACGAATATAACAATAAATTTTCCTAAACGTAACAATTTCTTTCCTCTCATTCACACTTCAAGCAATCTAACACACATAGCAAAATCTCACAAGACTTCCTGCATAATTAAATGAAGAATTTGCCATCACTTACACTGTTCTTTATCTCCATCGCCGATATCTATCAGAAAAAAAAAAAAATTTCGCCATTCATTCATCACACAAAACCTCACGAGATTTCCTGTAGAATTGAAGGAAGAACTACAACTTGCATTGTTCTCTTTGCTACATCGCCGAAATTTACCACAGAGAAAAGAAAAACCTAACAATTTTTCCCCATTCGCTCACACTTCAACCGATCACATAAGAAAATCTCACGAGACTTCCTACAGCATTGAACGAACTATAATTTACACTGTTCTCTTGGACCCACAGCAGAAATTTACCAGAGAAAAGAAAAACCTAAGAATTTTTCCATCTTATTCACACTTCAACCAGTCACATAAGAAAACCACGAGATTTCCTACAGAATTGAACGAACTATAATTTACACTGTTCTCTTGGCCCCACCGCAGATATTTACCACAGAAAAAAAAAAAAGCGCTAACATTTTTTTTTTCCCTCTCATTCACACAACATAAAAAAAAAAAAAAAACCTCACGAGACTTCCTGTAGAATTGAAGGAAGAACTATAACTAGCACTGTTCTCTTGGTCCCACCGCCGAAATTTACCACATAGAAAAGAAAATCCTAACATTTTTTTCCATCTTATTCACACTTCAACCAACCACATAACAATACCACGATACTTCCTATAGAACTGAACGAACTACAATTTACACTGCTCTCTTGGCTTCATCGCAGAAATTTACCACAGAGAAAGAAAAAAAAAAAAACAATTTTTTCCCTCTCATTCACACTTCAATCAATCTAACACACAACACCTCACGAGACTTCCTGTAGAATTAAACGAGGAACTCTGACTTACACTGTTCTCTTGGCTCCACCGCCGGCCACTGAGGGCTCCACCACGATGCTGTGTCCCATGAAGCTGTAGCCTGCAAAGAAAACGGAGACAGCTTAGACACATGTAAAGATAGGAAAGATTGAGGGAGGTTTCAAGACATTTATCCCATTCATCTGGCTAAGTCTCTCTGACCTGCTCGGTAACTGGCATCTAAGTGGGTCTTTTTTGTTCAATCCCCTTCAATACAGAGAGACATTTTTAACTTGAGATTGTGTACGATTAGACTACTTTATTGACATTAGGAAGGATCTATGAAGGTGACAAGAAGGCCAGAGTCACTATTTTAATCTCCCACATAAGTTTCTGAAGCTGTATAAAAATCACCACATAGTAAGCAGAATGAATATGGAAACGCGTCATGGTACTGAAGAGGTTAATCATTTTTGGCTGCTCTTGATCAGATTTCTCCTCTTAGTTATAGAAGTGTATAAGTGTAGTCTAGATTGTGTTTGTTTTAGTTGTACGTGTTGCCGCTTTGAACTATTGGCTGGTTTTGTAAGATGTTTGTTGGTGAATGGAGTACGTGTTGTTAGTGAGATGCATTGCTTCATTTTCAGTCATTTTCTTCTCTTACAGTAGAAGAATTGAGAGTGAAAGTGAGATTGGAAGAGTATTAGAAGATATTGATTTTTTTTTCTTTTCGATCTCTTGATTGAGAGATAGACTAACACACACACACACACACACACACACACACACACACACACACACACACACACACACACACACATATTCTCTCTCTCTCTCTCTCTCTCTCTCTCTCTCTCTCTCCACACAAGCTACATTCACCTGTTCATTGTCTCCTCACCTGTCTGTCTGTCTGTCTCATTACCTCACCTGTAATCCTTCCACCTGCTCTTCTATTCCTGATTCCCTCTCCTCTTCTTTCTCCTTCCCTAACATTACCTATCTTCCCACCTTCTTTATCCCTTTGCTCCTTTTTCTTCACCGTCTTGTTCACATCACCTGTCCCGCCTCGTCTCACCTTGAAGTCTCGCCTCCCCACACCTCACCTCCAGGTCACCTACTCTTTGTCTTCGCAGGTAAACATTCGGAAAGATGCACCGCTTACCCATTTCCGCTCACGAACAGTTTTGTCATCATTGTACTGGCTGTCTATCTGTCTGTGTCTCTGTTGGTTTCCTTCTTAGTTTGTCTCTATTTGTGTGTGTGTGTGTGTGTGTGTGTGTGTGTGTGTGTGTGTGTGTGTGTGTGTGTGTGTGTGTGTGTGTGTGTGTGTGTGTGTGTGTGTGTGTTTTTCTGTTTCTGTGTTTTGTTTCTGTCACACACACACTGTCACACACACTCTCTATCTCTCTCAGACAATGAACAATAACACGGCATAATGAACCAAAGACAATCACAACACCACCACAATCACCACCTGAGCCCACCCATACACCCATACACCCACCCGTGTGTCTATTCACCCACCCACCCACCCATCTAACCCACCTAACCCTTTATGCTCTTCCAGTAGGTAATTTTGGGTAATTTTCCGCCAAGTTAAGCCATCAGAAACGCCCTCTTCATTTGGGCCCTTTCCTTAAACGCGTTCAATCCTAAGGGGAAATTGCCGGATAGCGAAGAATAGGCAGGACGGAGCAAGGGGGAAGGGGCGGGGCAGTG
>NC_059287.1:14760133-14762633 GCF_017591435.1 Portunus trituberculatus | reverse complement strand
AACCATGAGTTTTGTGTACAATAAGACAATTCATTTACATTAGGCCGGATCTACGGAGATCAGAAGATAAATAGCCAGAGTCTTCACTATTCTAATCCCCACACAAGTCTCTGAAGCTGTACAGTCACCAAATAGTACGTAAAATGGATATGAAAACGCGTCATGGTACTGAAGGGTTAAAAGCAGATCACCATCCACATTAATTACACACCTGCAAGTCATTACTGTCCACGATACGAAGAAACTATACTTTCATCTCACCTGTTTTTAATTAAGAGGTGCGTGTGTTTACTACAGGTGAACAGGAAATGAAGGCTTAGTAAATCATTCATCATTTGCTGGATTTTTATTACCTTGTCTTTTTTTTTTCTGTAGGTTATTCATATTTATCTTTTTCTTTAATTTCATAGTTCATCGTTTTCTATTTTCTTTTTATCATTGGTCTAATTTGACTTTCTGTAATCTGGTCTTGTTTTGTTGTTTAGTTTTCTTTGTTTCTAGCATTCATTTTTTTCCTTTCCGTAGTTTTACACACACACACACACACACACACACACACACACACACACACACACACACACACACACACACACACAGTTAAGAAAATCACACAAAAACAAACATACATAACTGAGCTTACCCCTCACACACACACGCACACGCACACGCACACACACACATATACAAAAACGACGATTAATAGTGCGGTTCTCCTTGCGCCAGATAGTGTATTACTTTAGTTTAACAGCTCAGTTCCCGCCTCACCCGTACCTTTGTTCTCCGGCACACACCTGGGCGAGCGAGGCGGAGATGCGAGGTTAATTAGGGCCAGGTGAACTCTCATGGCATTTGTGTGCACGTGTAAAAACAATGAGAAGAATGAAACTATAGTAAATTAGGTGGTGGTAGTGGTAGTGGTAGTGGTAGTGGTGGTGGTAGTAGTAGTAGTAGTGGTAGTGGTGGTGGTGGTGGTGGTGGTAGGTAGCAATCTCAATCATTATCATCACTATTAATTAAAGGATTGAGTATTACTGCAGTGAATCCAAACTACAATATAGATTCCGAAAGACTTCCACATTAATATTCAAATGCACACAACAACAACAACAACAACAACAACAACAACAACAACAACAACAACAACAATGCTAATAAAATCAAGGATATTATCAAAAATTTCCTTGTTTTTTTCTTTCTTTTTTTCTTTATCCTATTCATTCTTCAGTCAAGCTTCAGTACTTCAGGAAATACCCAAGGAGGAGGAGGAGGAGGAGGAGGAGGAGGAGGAGGAGGAGGAGGAGGAGGAGGAGGAGGAGGTGGAGGTGGAGGAGGTGGAAGTGATCATAGTGGAGGAATGGTGTGAATGTGTGTGTGTGTGTGTGAGAGAGAGAGAGAGAGAGAGAGAGAGAGAGAGAGAGAGAGAGAGAAATACCACATCACACTAACTTCCTGTGGCTTGCCTATCCATCTCTCTCTCTCTCTCTCTCTCTCTCTCTCTCTCTCTCTCTCCCCCCAATACGGTCAGTTGGATTAATAATTAGCCCAGCCGTCCCCTTTCTTTCCCCATTCCCCTCTCCCCTTTTCCCCTCTCTCTCTCTCTCTCTCTCTCTCTCTCTCTCTCTCTTTCCATATACAAAACCTGGACTTCCACTGATATTTATTTCGGAGGGATGGAAAAAAGAAAGAAAGAAAGAAAGAAAGAAAGAAAGGAAGGAAGGTAGGAAGGAAGGAAGGAATAAAGCAAAAGATTAGAGAGACAGGAGGAGGAGGAGGAGGAGAAGAAACAGGAAAAGAAGCACAACTGGAAGGAATGAAAAGAAAAACAAAACAAAATAACACTAACGAAGGAAGAGGAAGAGCAGGAGGAAGAGGAAGAGGAGGAGGAGGAGGAGGAGGAAGGGGAGGATAGCAAGGAGATGAGGTTTAAGGGAGATCATGCGCGTGGTGGAGATGAGATAGAGAGGAGACTATAGGCCTTCAGATTGCTCCTCCACCTCTCTCTCTCTCTCTCTCTCTCTCTCTCTCTCTCTCTCTCTCTCCTTTGCTCCTCTACAAGACTGATAAGGCCTATCTTCTTACATAAGGGAAGAGGATTAGGAGGAGGAGGAGGAGGAGGAGGAGGAGGAGGAGGAGGAGGAGGAGGAGGAGAGAAGAACAAGGAACAAACAAAAAGAAAGGAAAAAGGAGAATCACATGAAAGGAAAGGTGGAGACAACACAAGAGGAGGAAGAGGAGGAGGAGGAGGAGGAGGAGGAGGAGGAGGAGGAGGAGGAGGAGGAGGAGGAGGAGGAGGAGGAGGAGGAGGAGGAGGAGGAGGAGGAGGAGGAGGTTCAGCAATACTAAACAAAAGCAAATAGAAGACTTCTCATACGCAAGAAAGGAGGAGGAAGAGAGGAGAGGAAGAGGAAGAGGAGGAGGAGAAGGAGGAGGAGGAGGTGGAAGAAGAGGAAGAGGAGGAGGAGGAGGAGGAGAAACAAGCCGTCGGCCTACGTTACCAAGC